>NC_012876.2:20125812-20126623 GCF_000003195.3 Sorghum bicolor | reverse complement strand
AAAAACGAAAAGAAAATATAGAGTATCTTATTCCCCTCAAAAAGCTTCAAAGTGCAAAAAAAAGGTATGTATTCCCTCAAAAGAGCAAAAGTAGAATTAGACTTTCACCATTATTTTCACCATTATCACTAGCATCACCATACACCATTCATCCACCACACATGCACATCTTGATTTGACTTATTGACTTGTTTCTCTGGATCCATGGTTTGACTATGCAATAAATGTCTTGTAAGTATGTATTAGCTGTCTCCCACCTATGAGCTCCAGATATCAAAACCTTGTTAGAGTAGGGTGAGAGAGAAGGCAATATCATTATGCCTCATACCACAAATACCACATACTTTGAGAGAAGACATATATCATCACTGCCTTGGTAAGGATCCAGAAATACCACAAAAGAGAGACTAGAGAGAGTCATACAAGGAATCTCTGAGTTTTATTTGAAAATCTGCAAAAACTCCAGAGCTATAGTTGATCAAAGAACAAGAGACACAGTGCTTGACTTGACCGTTCTATCTTTTAACTGCTCAAGACACAAGTGACGGTTGCAAGCCCCATGGTGGAAGGTAATATGAGTAAGTTTAAATCTTAACAGTTTACCTTAACCTAGAGATGAGATCTTGTTTAAATGCATGTCTACCTTTAAGGCATAAAACCACTGCAGAAACTCTTGAGTCCATCCTTGCTTAGGGACCAGCAAGTGGTAAGCTTGGGGGAGTTGTTGACGGTCCTTATGTACCAAATATAATCAGCAAATAAACAAAGAAAAGGATCCAAATACAACCAACACCTAAACTTAGGGTTTTAT
>NC_012876.2:20122745-20124983 GCF_000003195.3 Sorghum bicolor | reverse complement strand
TCGCCATGATCAACCTCTAATCAAGCTTGCTCATGGGATGACTCTGGTAATCTACTTCTAATTCATTATGCAATTACTAATCATATATGTTCTGGTTCACAACTCTTTTGAGTACTTCTAATCTATAGGACGTTATACGTGAGAGTTGTAGTATAGGTGTAAGCATGGTGCTTAGACCTAGATTACTTGTGGATATCCCCTGTTAGCCGGATCGCGTGGTAGGCCGCATAGGTGACAGCTACGTAGTCCTCTGTAGTCCACCTCCCATTAGCAGGACTGGTAGGAGTCCTCAACCTTAGGTATAAGCATCCTCTATGTTGTTTTATACTTATGGTACGCCACAGACAGACATACCCCTTTGAAGTAGAGAAACCCTAGTTATCCCCTCTATTCACCTATTATCGCCCATATATTAGATTGCTCTACTCTATATTCCCCCATTATCATTGTACCTTTAATATTGTGCTTATTCAATTTTACCATCTTTCCTATTTACATCTATCTATCTTGGTTAAGTTATAGCGTAGTTGGTTCTCCCGTTCCCTTGTGGATACGATAAAACCTTTAACCGGGTAAAAGCTACAACGGTATCCGTGGGCTTGCGGATTTATCTGTGTGTGTATAAATACCATAGTACACTCTAGTGCCATGCTGGGGATGACAACCTAGTATTCAAGTGGTGTTAGCAAGTGTCAACAAAACTCCACATGAGGCAAGCTTTCTTCCCACAAATTTAGATTCTTCTTTAGGATAGCTCGCAGCAATGTTGACAACATGTGGTTCACAACTTCGGTTTGTCCATCCATTTGAGGATGACACGTTGTGGAGAACAGTAGCCTTGTCCCCTGTTTTCCCCACAAGGTTTACCAAAAGTAGCTCAAAAACTTGGTATCATGATCAGACACGATGGTACGTGGCACTCCATGTAGATGCACAATTTCTCTGAAAAGCAATTCAGCAATATGTGAGGCATCATCGCTCTTATGACAGGGAATAAAGTGTACCATTTTGCTAAATCTATCAACCACAACAAATATGGAATCCTTTCCCCTCTTGGTTCATGGTAAACCAATGACAAAGTCCATAGAAATGTCCTCCAAAGGTACACTAGAAATAGGTAGAGGAGTGTATAAACCATGAGGGTTCAAACGGGACTTAGCTTTGTGGCAGGTTTCACAGCGAAGAACATGCCTCTCCACATCTCTTCTCATCTTAGGCAAAAAGAAATGGTCTATCAGCACTTGTTCTATTTTCTTTGCACCAAAATGGCCCATAAGTCCTCCTGCATGAGCTTCCTGCACTAGCAAAATGTGAACAGAGCAATCTAGAATGCAAAGTTTATTAGCTTGAAATAAAAAACCATCATGCAAATGGAATTTTTCCCATCCCTTGCTGCCACAACACTTGGAATATGGTTCAGCAACATATGAATCATTAACATATAATTCTTTTATGCTTTCTAATCCAAGAATTTTAGTATCAAGTCGTGAAAGCAAAGTATGACGTCGAGACAAAGCGTCAGCTACAATGTTATCTTTCCCTTTCTTGTATTTGACAACATAAGGAAAAGACTAAATGAACTCACTCCATTTTGCATGCCTTCTGTTCAGTTTTAGTTGGCCTTTAAGATGTTTCAAAGATTCATGGTCTAAATGTATCACAAATTCTTTAGGCAAAAGGTAGTGTTGCCAAGTTTCCAAACTCCTAACAATATCATATAATTCTTTATCATAAACTGAGTAATTCAGAGTTGGACCACTTAGCTTTTCACTGAAGTATGCAATCGACCTCCTTTCATGCATGAGAATGCCACCAATTCCTACACCACTTGCATCACATTCAATTTCAAATATCTTACCGAAATCTGGAATTGCAAGAAGTGGGGCTATTGTCAACTTCATTTTAAGTTCTTCAAATGACTTCTCTTGTGCTTCTCCCTATTTAAAGGCACTTCTTTCTTTGTCAACTCATTGATTGGAGCAGCAATGGTGCTAAAATCTTTCACAAAGCGCCGGTAGAAACCAGCAAGTCCAAGGAAGCTAAGCACTTGGCTTGCATTTTGTGGAGGCATCCATTCACAAACAGCTTTGATCTTATCCTCATCCACCTCCACACCATGTCCTGAAACAACAAAGCCAAGAAAGACTATCTTGTCAGTCAAATGTGCACTGTCAAGGGATCTTAGATCGACTGCAGCATGCAGCTGCCTCCGTCTCCGCGACGGCTCTAACCCTTTTT
>NC_012876.2:19935525-20122645 GCF_000003195.3 Sorghum bicolor | reverse complement strand
GAAAAGAAAAAGTGAGACGGGAGGTAAAAATGGACAAGTGTCCGACAGTAGAATTGGGGGTACAAAATACCCACCTGAGAGAAAAGAAAAAACGAAAAGAAAATATAGAGTATCTTATTCCCCTCAAAAAGCTTCAAAGTGCAAAAAAAAGGTATGTATTCCCTCAAAAGAGCAAAAGTAGAATTAGACTTTCACCATTATTTTCACCATTATCACTAGCATCACCATACACCATTCATCCACCACACATGCACATCTTGATTTGACTTATTGACTTGTTTCTCTGGATCCATGGTTTGACTATGCAATAAATGTCTTGTAAGTATGTATTAGCTGTCTCCCACCTATGAGCTCCAGATATCAAAACCTTGTTAGAGTAGGGTGAGAGAGAAGGCAATATCATTATGCCTCATACCACAAATACCACATACTTTGAGAGAAGACATATATCATCACTGCCTTGGTAAGGATCCAGAAATACCACAAAAGAGAGACTAGAGAGAGTCATACAAGGAATCTCTGAGTTTTATTTGAAAATCTGCAAAAACTCCAGAGCTATAGTTGATCAAAGAACAAGAGACACAGTGCTTGACTTGACCGTTCTATCTTTTAACTGCTCAAGACACAAGTGACGGTTGCAAGCCCCATGGTGGAAGGTAATATGAGTAAGTTTAAATCTTAACAGTTTACCTTAACCTAGAGATGAGATCTTGTTTAAATGCATGTCTACCTTTAAGGCATAAAACCACTGCAGAAACTCTTGAGTCCATCCTTGCTTAGGGACCAGCAAGTGGTAAGCTTGGGGGAGTTGTTGACGGTCCTTATGTACCAAATATAATCAGCAAATAAACAAAGAAAAGGATCCAAATACAACCAACACCTAAACTTAGGGTTTTATCTGACAGAATTCCACGAGTTTTGGTGTTTGTCTATTTCTGCAGGGGGTTATCAGGAAATATGAAGGAAAGGCCCACATGTCGGGTTTACATAGAGATATGAATGTGCCGCGCAATTTTCTATCATCTAGAAGACTCCAGAAGCCACGGGAATGAACGGGAGGCCGAGCGGGCTCGTGGGCAGGGCGCCCGCCCTGTCCCAGAGTCCAATCAGGACTCTCTTCAGGGATTATGCTCCACCGACCTAAAGGATCCAGAATAACCGTTCAATCAATGTCGGTTTGATCCGACGGCCCAGATTCACTAGAGGGGAGTATATAAGCAGACCCCCTGGCCCCTGGAGGAGGCACCCCTTGATCCCTATTCATTATTCATAGACAGAGCAAAAGCTAGGTTTTGGAGATGAGAGCTCTCCTCTCATCTCTAAACTACAATAGATCTAGATAGTAGCGAGATGGAGAGCGAGGGAGGATTGGAGGAGAGGCCGGCCTGTCGGTTCTTCCTCCGATTGTACTTCGCCATGATCAACCTCTAATCAAGCTTGCTCATGGGATGACTCTGGTAATCTACTTCTAATTCATTATGCAATTACTAATCATATATGTTCTGGTTCACAACTCTTTTGAGTACTTCTAATCTATAGGACGTTATACGTGAGAGTTGTAGTATAGGTGTAAGCATGGTGCTTAGACCTAGATTACTTGTGGATATCCCCTGTTAGCCGGATCGCGTGGTAGGCCGCATAGGTGACAGCTACGTAGTCCTCTGTAGTCCACCTCCCATTAGCAGGACTGGTAGGAGTCCTCAACCTTAGGTATAAGCATCCTCTATGTTGTTTTATACTTATGGTACGCCACAGACAGACATACCCCTTTGAAGTAGAGAAACCCTAGTTATCCCCTCTATTCACCTATTATCGCCCATATATTAGATTGCTCTACTCTATATTCCCCCATTATCATTGTACCTTTAATATTGTGCTTATTCAATTTTACCATCTTTCCTATTTACATCTATCTATCTTGGTTAAGTTATAGCGTAGTTGGTTCTCCCGTTCCCTTGTGGATACGATAAAACCTTTAACCGGGTAAAAGCTACAACGGTATCCGTGGGCTTGCGGATTTATCTGTGTGTGTATAAATACCATAGTACACTCTAGTGCCATGCTGGGGATGACAACCTAGTATTCAAGTGGTGTTAGCAAGTGTCAACAAAACTCCACATGAGGCAAGCTTTCTTCCCACAAATTTAGATTCTTCTTTAGGATAGCTCGCAGCAATGTTGACAACATGTGGTTCACAACTTCGGTTTGTCCATCCATTTGAGGATGACACGTTGTGGAGAACAGTAGCCTTGTCCCCTGTTTTCCCCACAAGGTTTACCAAAAGTAGCTCAAAAACTTGGTATCATGATCAGACACGATGGTACGTGGCACTCCATGTAGATGCACAATTTCTCTGAAAAGCAATTCAGCAATATGTGAGGCATCATCGCTCTTATGACAGGGAATAAAGTGTACCATTTTGCTAAATCTATCAACCACAACAAATATGGAATCCTTTCCCCTCTTGGTTCATGGTAAACCAATGACAAAGTCCATAGAAATGTCCTCCAAAGGTACACTAGAAATAGGTAGAGGAGTGTATAAACCATGAGGGTTCAAACGGGACTTAGCTTTGTGGCAGGTTTCACAGCGAAGAACATGCCTCTCCACATCTCTTCTCATCTTAGGCAAAAAGAAATGGTCTATCAGCACTTGTTCTATTTTCTTTGCACCAAAATGGCCCATAAGTCCTCCTGCATGAGCTTCCTGCACTAGCAAAATGTGAACAGAGCAATCTAGAATGCAAAGTTTATTAGCTTGAAATAAAAAACCATCATGCAAATGGAATTTTTCCCATCCCTTGCTGCCACAACACTTGGAATATGGTTCAGCAACATATGAATCATTAACATATAATTCTTTTATGCTTTCTAATCCAAGAATTTTAGTATCAAGTCGTGAAAGCAAAGTATGACGTCGAGACAAAGCGTCAGCTACAATGTTATCTTTCCCTTTCTTGTATTTGACAACATAAGGAAAAGACTAAATGAACTCACTCCATTTTGCATGCCTTCTGTTCAGTTTTAGTTGGCCTTTAAGATGTTTCAAAGATTCATGGTCTAAATGTATCACAAATTCTTTAGGCAAAAGGTAGTGTTGCCAAGTTTCCAAACTCCTAACAATATCATATAATTCTTTATCATAAACTGAGTAATTCAGAGTTGGACCACTTAGCTTTTCACTGAAGTATGCAATCGACCTCCTTTCTTGCATGAGAATGCCACCAATTCCTACACCACTTGCATCACATTCAATTTCAAATATCTTACCGAAATCTGGAAGTGCAAGAAGTGGGGCTATTGTCAACTTCATTTTAAGTTCTTCAAATGACTTCTCTTGTGCTTCTCCCTATTTAAAGGCACTTCTTTCTTTGTCAACTCATTGATTGGAGCAGCAATGGTGCTAAAATCTTTCACAAAGCGTCGGTAGAAACCAGCAACTCCAAGGAAGCTAAGCACTTGGCTTGCATTTTGTGGAGGCATCCATTCACAAACAGCTTTGATCTTATCCTCATCCACCTCCACACCATGTCCTGAAACAACAAAGCCAAAAAAGACTATCTTGTCAGTGCAAAATGTGCACTTGTCAAGGTTAGCATACAATTTTTGCTCATGTAGGACAGCAAGCACACTTTGGATATGCTCAACATGTTCCACAAGAGACTTTGCTATAAATTAATATATCATCAAAGTAAACCACAACAAACTTGCCAATGAAAGATCTAAGCACATGATTCATCAATCTCATAAAGGTACTTGGTGCATTAGTCAATCCAAAGGGCATTACCAACCATTCATACGACCCAAACTTGGTTTTAAAAGCTGTTTTCCACTCATCTCCTTCTCTCATTCTTATTTGGTGATAGCCACTTCTCAAGTCAAGTTTAGTGAAAATTATTGCACCACTAAGTTCATCAAGCATATCATCAAGTCTAGGAATGGGATGCCTATATCTTACTGTGATGTTATTAATAGCTCTACAGTCAACACACATTCTCCTTGAGCCATCTTTCTTAGGAGCTAAAAGAACAGGGACTGCACAAGGTGAAAGACTTTCCTGCACATACCCTTTTCTCATCAATTCTTCCACTTGTTGCTGAATTTTTTTTGTTTCCTCCGGATTGGTGCGGTATGCAACTCGGTTTGGAAGTGAAGCACCAGGAACAAGGTCAATTTGATGTTCAATTCCTCTCTTAGGCGGCAGCCCCGGTGGTACCTCCTCTGGAAAGACATCCTCATATTACTATAACACATTAAAAATAACACTTGGCAATGTAGAGGATAAGTTGTTAGTGGAAAGAAAATTTTTCTTGTACAGGAGTACAAAGAATGTGGCATTGGGTTCACTCAATTGTTTTAAATCCCCCATCCTAGCCATCATAACTAATCCCTCTTTTCCCTTTGTCTTGGTTGTTTGCGGTTGTGGGGTTTTATTTCGCTTTGGAAACACTCCCTCACTATTTTTGTGGGTCACTCGCAAGTGGTTCTCGCTCTCTCACTATTTTCATTTTAGAATATCCTTCAAAATCTCCTCCGATGTCAAAGGGAGCAAAGAAATTTGCTCTCCTTTGTACATGAAAGCCAGCTTGTTGGTTCTTCCAAAGATCTGAACATCACGATCATATAACCATGGTATTCCTAGCAGCAGTTGGCATGCTTGCATAGGCAACACATCACACTCCACATGATCAATATACCTCAAAACAGAGAAAGGAACTGTCACAACATGGCTCACACGCAGCGCACCACAATCATTTAGCCAATGCATCTTGCATGGATTAGGATGACGCCTTTGTTCTAGCTCCATTCTATCAACCAATTCTTGGCTAGTAGTATTGTTACAGCTGCCATTGTCAACAATAATTCTACACAACTTTTCTTTAATCATGCCTCGAGTGTAGAAAAGATTGTGGCGCTGCCCATTCTCTTCCTTTGCAGCAGTAAAACTAAGCACATGAAGAGAAATAAAGCAGTTGTTATCACCTTCATCGGGTTCGATCTCATTATCAATGTTTTCATGATCCTCATCATATCTTAGACATTCTTCCTCATGATCACTTTCAGATTCCCATTCATTATACTCATTCACAATCATGGTCCTCCTACTGGTACATTATGCAGCAATATGTCCACGACCATGACACTTGTGGCACACAATTTCTCTATTACGTGCAGAGGAAGTAGTAGCTGAAGGAGCAACAGTTGGGGCTGCTACACTTGTAGCAGGACGCAACTGATTTCTAGGAGATGATGATGTAGAAACTGCCATCTTTGAAGGAGCATTAGATAAAGATGGCCTAGCTGGAGCACCTTGGGACCGTCCCCCACCGAAAGAACTGCTGGACTGCTGCTTGCGTCATGGGGCTGCAATAGAATGACTTGCATAAGATTTTCCACGTGTCTCTTGCTGAATTTTCTTTCAATACACATAGCTTGATCAACAAGGTTTTGCAAAGTATGGTATGGAAATATCTCAACAAAACCAGCAATTTCCTCATTGAGACCACCCAAAAAATAGCCATTTTTAACTCTAGATCCTCTCTAATTCCAGTCCGCACTAACAGTAGCTCCATCTCCTTATAATACTCATCAACCGATCTTTTTCCTTGCTTCAACCTTTGTAACCCATTGCGAAGGTCACGCTGATAGCTTGACGGTACATATTGCCTTCTCATCACTTGCTTCATCTCTTCCCATGTGTTGATATGTTCATGGCCCAACACAAGTTGATTCTCTTGTATCAGATTCCACCAAGTCAGAGCATAACCACATAATTCCACTGAAGCAAGATTAACACGCCTCTGATCAAAGAGATTATGCACTCTAAAAATTTGATCACACTGCTCAGCCCACTCAAGATATGCATCTGCATCCTCTCTTCCGGTGAATTTTGGGATACTCAACTTGACACGAGCAATGCTGTCTGGATCTTTCCTATTACAACGACCATGATGATGCTCTCTGTCTCCATGATCAGCATGCTACTGATGATCATGGCGTCGCCTATGTAGCCCATCATTTGAAAAGAGATTCTCATCAGACCTCTCTTCATGATCAAAATTATAAAATTCTTCATCATCAAAATGAACATGGTGGCCATGACCACGTCCATGAGCTCGTCCTCCATCTTGGCCATGATGAGCAGCCCGCCTGCCACCAACATGACCATCTCTGAAACGGTCATGTCCTGCATCAGAATTTTGAGCACCGGATTCATCATATTGATGCTGAGGAGCCCTCTGCCCATCTGCAGGTATGCGTGCATCAAGCATCCTCTCCATGGCCTGCAAGAGTGAGTCTGCCATTTGGTGTAACTCAGCCCATGCAACAGGGAATTCTTCTCCATGACGATCACCACGTATACTTGAGTTGGATCCTGTCATGTTAGCACTAAAGCAAAATATACTGGATGGGTAAATTTGTGGAATCACACAACCTCACCTCTTACTTACCAATGCTCTATCCTGTCTCAAAGACAGTAAATTGTGCTAGTGTAGCAGCTCAATAGAAGTGATTCTGAGATCGCAAGGATTACGAGTCGAATGTCCTAGTTTCAGTTTTTTTTGGTGGAGCTATAGGTGGCTAAACAAGGGAGGCTATAGTACTAAAATTCAAGTGGTTTGATGTGCTCAAATGATATAATGTTACTGGTATATAAATCCCCATGAATCTAAATATGTAAACTGAATTTTACAGTAAGCAAACCAAAATACAACCCCTCTCCTCTTCTTTTACTTTTCTTTTGGATCTTTCTGTTCTTTTTTCTTTTCTCTGATTTTTTTCTCTAATATTTTTTTGAACTTTTTTTATACTAATAGGGGTGCGGATAACAAATAAAACAGAACACAATATATATAAAGAGGGTGACTAGCAACATGATGAACATAAAAACACAACATAACAGTACCATCAAAGGGCTTTAGAATTTTTTTTTGTGGCTTTTTTAGTGGACTGTAGGTGATGAACAAAACAGTAGAAAATGATAGATAAACTAAAGATAGATATGTGGATTATTGTGAGACCTACCGTGACAACGAAAGCATTGATACCAATTGATAGGTTACCGATCTAAATCGGTACGAGGGTGGCCCGATCTTCACGACAGTAGATCAAAAAGAACAAGGATAACTTGCTGCGAACAGTGGGTAACTAGCTTTGTACCTGACAAAGGTTGGATGTGACCAAGCGACCGGAAGAGAGGCACCAAAACCACGAAGACTTCGACTCGATCTCCGAATGACCGCAGAACCACAATCTAGAACTAATCCACACAATACGGCGCAGCCGTAGAGCACGAAGTAGGGGAACCCAGAGGATTCAATTCACATCTCCAAGAAGAACAAGGAAGAATAAAGGTTGAGTAAGGCACTCAGCAGCACGACTGCAATATCATGTAGTTTATCAAAATGATCAAAGGTCCCTAATAGCTTAGAGGTAGGAAATATTTATACTAGGAACAACCCTCCTAGATAGGTATGAAACAAAATAGAGCTTCTGAGGGAAGGCAATGTGAAAGGTCCCCTCGGAATGGATTCCCGAACTGGCTTCGCGTGACTGTTGGTCTCCAGAGTAGTTTCCAATAAACTGACAATAACTTCTTATTGGGAAGTCCAAATGATGAACCGCTTCTTGGGTGTGAAACTAGACTCAAAGGGCTTTCCAACAATGTATGGCAACCAGCACGAAACTTTGTAGATTGGTAGAGTTTTATTTGGCAATTTATATCAATATTCTGTCACGACAAACTGTTGACTTTCTGAGCAGTCTGTACTAATTCTGGTCTGCAGGTAATATGGAGTTTCTAACTGATCGCCACTAGATAAATTGGAAAGTAGACTCTACAAGCTTTCCAACAAGTTCTCTTGGGCCTTCATAGCTTTTGTGAGTAAAAAGTTATGAAGATTTCTTTGCACTGTTCCATTCTTGACTTCCACTGGTCCGTTTTTGACTCTTCTGGTCCATTTTGCTAGTGTCTTCTGGGACTTGCACTGGTCCGTTCTTTAGGGTGTGACTCATCCTTCTTTTCTTCTATATACCTGAGTACAATCAAGGTATAACACTTAGGTAGTATATAATTCTCATTAATGTTAAAATGAATCTCACAAAGTAGCGCGTGGACCTCTTGTTGTAGCTTCTTTGCACGACTATGTATAATCGGTCCATCAATGACTTGGGCTGGTGTCGGTCTAGGTAAAACATGAGTGGTTATAGCTTGACTTGGAGCTTGTGACATATTGCTTGCTGGCATGGTCATGTCACTTGTGCTTCAGATGCAGCACCTCCAAGGTATCCCACATGTACAAGGAAGAAGTGTCACACCTCCGAACTACTAGGTCCGCTAGGAGCAACATGCGTGGGCTTGGGTGAGCGACAGTTGCTGCCAAATGGCATAAGAAACCCTAGCCACCCCAATCCTTATAGGCATCCCCAATCAGCGCTGAGGTGGAGGACCAATTAGAAAACCCTAATTCATTTCTAATTTGTGTCCAACCCGGGTTAGGCTTCCAGCACCTTAAGTGTGTGACCCTATGGGTTCACATACATATAGACAAGAGCCAAGTACTCCTACCCGCCCCATAGTTCACAGTGGCCTCTAGCAAGGCGTGACAACTCCTATACATATGCCAAGATCATATCAAACGAACCACTACAAACACATACATGTTATTACCTTGCCACACGATATTTGGTCCAACTCCTAGGTTAACACTTAACCCAAGCACGTCCATGCATTTGTTGATCCAATCACTTGAATGATCTAGTAATATCTCACTCTCATAGAGAGGGGCAAGTTCCATCTTGATTATCTATGTCCCACAGCATGTTTCCCGACAAACCCGAAGACCACCCTTATAACTACCCTATTACGGAGTAGCGTTTAATAGTCTCTAAGTAGGTCATTTCACATCGTGAGAACATACAACAATCTTAGGTCTAAGAAGATAACGTACATGATGCATAAAGAGATAATAAGAACAGCTTAGGTTGGGTCTGTCCAGCTCCATGTCACACATGTGCCCACATTTTTAGTTTGATATCTCTATGTCTATGACTTGTGTAACATAGTCATCAACTAATACCTGTGCTAATCTAATATTCATGTGTGTCCTCACATGAACTCTGATCAGGGACAACTTTAGAATAACCATACAAGTAAAACAGTTTCACAAACAATTCACATAATTATCAATTGATACAAGTTTGTCTATAACAGATATTCATTGAACTCATAATATATGTCATGGATACAATATCATTATCACCATGATTACCTCTAGGGCATATTACTAATAGTCTCCCACTTGCGCTAGAGTTAATATCTATGATATCTAATACCCATAAACCTCAAGTGTGCCTCATGCTTACGCTATAGAAGAGCCTTTGTTAAAGGATCTGCAATATTCAAATCCGTATGTATCTTACACACCTTGATTTCACCTCGCCTAACTAACTCTTGAATGAGATGAAACTTCTGTAGCACATGTTTGTTCTTTTGGTGATTCCTAGGCTCCTTAGCTTGCACAATCGCCTCATTGTTGTCCCAATGTAGATTCAATGGGCTCGACGCATTTGGCAACACACCAAGTTTAATGAGGAACCTCCTCATCCAAACACCTTCCTTTACAGATTCAGAAGCTATGATGTACTTGGCCTCTGTTGTAGAATCAGACATCGTTGCCTGCTTGGAACTTTTCCAGCTAATTGCACCACCATTTATTATGACCACAAAATCTGATTGAGATTGTGAATCATCTATGTCAGTTTGGAAGCTAGTGTTGGTGTAACCATTTACAATGAGCTTCTACTCACCTCAATAGATTATGAACATATCTTCAGTCCATCTCAAATACTTAAGAATTGTTTTAGAAAGTGTCCTGCGACTTTCATGTGGTTTAGCTTTGTACCTGCTCACAACACATAGAGTATATGAGACATCTTGGCGAGTACATATCATGGCATACATGATGGAACCAATTGCCGAATCATATGGAACCTTATTCTATGGTCACTTCTGCAGTTTTATGGAAATTTTGGAAACTTAGAAATGATATTTGCATTTAGAGGGTTCGTTGGAAGAATATAGAAATACTACTTCACAGGATAGCTAGGACCTTACAAAGCTTGTCAATTCTATGTCCACAAGAATGAAGAGATCAATTGATGGATTTCACAAACAAGATCAAAGCATCAGCTGGAGAGGTTCTCTTGTTACCGTACCATGGGGAAGCTGACAAAAAGCCACAATGATGGTGATCCAAGATGTACTAAGTGGAAGAACATACATCTGGTGGAAAATTGGGCAAGTGGTTCTGGGACCCTGGTGGAGGTCACTCAATGAAGTGTTGGACGATGCGGCGTGATTCTTTTCTTGAGAAGGAGCTGGTGTTTTCGTTTTCTGAACTTTGCTTAACTTTGGGTTGTCATCTTTGATGTGTTCTTTGTAAGCTTTTCCCTAGCTTTGGTGGGGGCTAGGGTGTGATAGACTCTAAACTCTATGTTGTAACCGAATGATCTGTGGTCTTTTATGTTAATGAAAGACCGGGGCGATGGCCCTCGAACTCTAAAAAACACATCTAACGCATAGAAATCATCTAGAAACGCTTGAATGTTCGTCAGTTTTCCTTCAAGAAATCACTTTTGTTTGTTTCCAAAATGAAAGAGCATCTAGGCCCCTAGTGATTTCGGTGATTATTAACAATATTGATTACTATGACTAACGTGTGTTTTGCAGAGGCAAAGTCATAGGTAAGGTCATGGTAATAGGTACTCGATGGACAGGGACATACATGCCTACTTAATAGTGGAAATCGTTTCGGTTTTCAAAGGATGGATGGACATCGTCAAGACTAGACTAGGTCTAAGTGCCATATGGTGAAGAAGGGCACTTAGAGTAGTTTAGGACTTTGTTTTCCTTTGACCATACTATTAAGAGGGGCTTTGATCTAGTAGCTTGACTTAGGCAAGGCATTAGGTTTAGGTGTGGTGCACACTTGGTAAACCTAGCACTAGGCAGCTCGGAGACAGTCCTTAGATCGAGAGGAACAAACTTCGTTTTGGAGCGATCGCGTTTCGACGAAGTCAGGGTGCCCAAGGGGACAACGGACGCTGCACCGGACGCTCCGTGAGTGCGTCCGGTGAGGTCTTTAGCCATTGGGAGTTCTCGGTGCTTAGGGTTAAGCACCAGACGCTGGCACCGGACTCACCGGGCAGCGTCCGGTCCCATACCTAGGGAGGTTGTAAACCTGCCCCGAGCACCGGACGCTAGCACCGGACGCACCGGGTAGCGTCTGGTCCCATGCACAGGGAGCATGTAAAACTCCTCGGAGCACCGGACGGTGCCACCGGATGCTGAGAGTTAGCGTCCGGTGACCTGTCAGACGCAAGTACAGTTAGCCGTTATGGAGCACCGGACGCTCGGTGCAGAGCGTCCGGTGCAACATAAAGAGCGTCCGGTGACCCCGTTTTCAGTGGAAAATGGTTGGCTGACCTTTGGACTTCGTGGGTAGTATTTATACTCCTCCACCTCGTCCATGAGAGGTCTCTTGCCCATTTGAACATCTGAGAAACTTGTTGTGGAGCAAGAGAGTAGCAAGAGCCTAGAGAGGATTGAGATTTGAGTGATTTCTTGAGAGAATCCTTCTCTAGTGAGTTCCAAGAGTCAAGTGTGCATCCAGCACTCTCTAGAGCCTTGTTTGGGTCAAGTGAGAGTTCTTTGCTTGTTACTCTTGGTGATCGCCATCACCTAGACGGTTCGGTGGTGATTGGAGGCACGAAGACCGCCTGGAGTTATTGTGGGTGGCTCGTGTCAAGCTTGTGAGCGGTTTTGGGCAATTCACCGCGATGGAGTGTCGAAGAATCAGCCCGTAGAGAGCACTTGGTCCTTGCACGGACCAAGGGGGAGCAAGACCCTTGCGCGGGTGCTCCAACGAGGACTAGTGGAGAGTGGCGACTCTCTGATACCTCAGCAAAACATCGCTGAGCATTTTATTTTACTACTCCTTTACATTCTAGCATTTACTTTGTGCTTTTACATTCTTAGAATTGCCTTGCTAGAATAGGATTGGAACTAGGTTACAAAACTTTTATCCGGTAGCTCTCTAGGTCACACTAGGCACAAGGGGTTGAATTGGAGCTTATAGGTTGCTTAAACTTTTAGAGAAGCCCAATTCACCCCCCCCTCTTGGGCATCTTGATCCTTTCAATTGGTATCGGAGCCTAGTGCTCATTATTTAGGCTTCACCGCCTAGAGAAAGATGTCTAACGGGGATGGACCGCCACCCATGTTCAATGGGGATGACTTCCCGTATTGGAGAATACGGATGGCGTCATACCTTGAGGCATGCGATGTAATGTGCCTAAAAGCCACGACCGAAGGGTTTACCCCTCCGGCAAAAGACACCGCTCTTACTCCACAAGAGTAAGAAAATGAGAAGTGGAATGCGAAGGCCAGAAACCACATCTTTAGAGGCCTTTGCAAAGAGGTGTTCAACCGCATTAGGAGCCACAAAACCGCCAATGCTCTTTGGAAGGAACTTTGTGCGCTCCATGAGGGAACAAAGAGTGAACGCGAGGAACGCTATCACTTAGTGATGAACAAGCTTAATACATTTGAGATGCTTCCTAAAGAAAATGCTAATGAAATGTATTCTCGCTTGAATGTCATTGTAGAGGAGCTAAATGGACTTGGGCTCACTCAAATGAGTGTGGCGGATGTAGCAAGGAAGATACTATGTGTGCTTCCCATTGAGAAATATGGGCACATAGTAACGGTGCTTCATCAAGGCGATCTTTCCACCGCTACACCAACCGCCATATTGGGGAAGATCAATGCTCATGGGATGTACATGCACATGAACCCGCAAGATGGCTCCTCATCGGCCAAGAAGGAGAAGAAGGACTTGGCCCTCAAAGCTTCTCACAAGGGCAAGGCCAAGAAGATTGAAGTTGAGTCATCAACTTCAAGTGATGATAATGCATCTATTGCCCTCATGGTGAGAAGAACCACAAAGATGTTGAAGAAGCTCAACAAGAATGGAGTCAACTTTGACTCCAAGAAGAAGAAGTTCTTCACAAGTAGCAAGAGAAAGCCCATCTCCGAGATGGATTGCTAAAATTGTGGTGAGCTTGGCCATCTTGCTCACCAATGTCCAAAGCCCAAGAAGGATAAATACAAGAAGAAGAACAAAGAGCAAGATGACTCAAGTGATGATGACAAAAATGACAAGAAGCAATACAAGAAGAAAGGTGGCAAGAAGAAGGAGCACTACAAGAAGAAGAATGGCAAGGCCTACATTGTTGGTGATTGGCTCACTGACATTGAGAGCTCAAGTGGTGACTCCTTCGGCAATGAGAGTGATGATGAGAAGGTTGCCGCCATTGCCATCGATGCTTCCTCACCATCATCTTAACCACCATCTACATCCTCTACACACCTATGCCTCATGGCTAAGGGTGACCGGAAGGTACAAAGTGAGGATGAGAGTAGTGAAAGTGATAGTGAATTTGAACCACCATCTTATGATGAACTTGTAAAATTGCTTAACAAGTACACAAAAGTCATAAGAAAATCTAGAAGTGAAAATGAAAAGCTTGAACTTGAAAATGAAACACTTCTAGCAAAGCTTAAGTCTAGTGATGAGCTTAGAGACCAAAATGAGATCATGACCACTAAGCTCAAGGAGCTCGAACTCTCTTTAAAAGAGCTCAAAGAAAAACATGATAAACTTGAGAGTGTTCATGATGAGCTTATCACTAGATATAGAAGAAGAGCTAACAACTCTAAAAGCAAACTATGACAAACTTGAAATTGCCTATGAACTTGCAATTGATGAAACACATGTTGCTACTAACAATGTTGCTAAGCTTGATGTAGCCACATCTTGTGATGACTTACTTGTGGAGAGCATAAGCAAATGTGTTGATTGCAAGGGCAAGAAAGTGGTAGTGGCTGAGAGCTATGAGGACACTATCAAGCTCAAGGATGAAATTGTCATGCTCAAGAAAGAGTTGCAAGAACAAGCCAAGCACAAGACCATTGTGATTGAGTCACTTGATCAAGACAAGAAGCTTGCATATGAGAACAAGTTACTCAAGGAAGAAAATCAATATCTCAAGCTTGGTTTGATATATGACAAGCAAGAAGAAGATGAAACATTCATCTTGGATGAGTTAGCTAGCAACAATGACCCAATCATCAAGAAGCTAACTCAAGAGAACAACAAGCTCAAGAAAGAGAAGGAACATCTAACCATGGGGTTAGCAAAGTTCACAAAGGGGAAGGACCTTCAAAGTGAGCTTTTCATGAACACCGTCATGAAGATGGACAAGAGTGGGATTGGCTACAAGGCTCATCAAACAAAGCTCATCAAGTCACTAGCCACTCATGATCAACCAAGCAAGCCAAAGCCAAAGAGATGCTTTGAGTGTGGTCAAGAAGGACACTTTGCTCATGAGTGTAAGGCACCACTACCACCACCCTTGCCCAAGCATGCAAGACCATTTGCCTTCAATGCTCACTATATTGTAAGGAAAGACAAGAGTGGCAAGGTCAAGGTTAGCTTCATGGGGCCGCCCAACAAGCAAAGGCCAAAGAAGATTTGGGTGCCAAAGCAACTAGTAGAGAAGATCAAGGGCCCTAAACAAGTGTGGGTCCCTAAATCTCAAGCTTGATGTCTTGTGTGTAGGTGAACTACAAGACCGGTGGATCACATTGGGTAATTGATAGTGGTTGCACTCAACATATGACCGGAGATCCCTGGATGTTCACCTCTCTTGATGAAGATGTTGACAACCAAGAGAAGATCACATTTGGTGACAATTCAAAAGGCAAGGTCAAGGGACTAGGAAAGGTTGCTATATCAAATGACAACTCCATCACCAATGTGCTCTATGTGCAATCCTTGAGTTTCAACTTGCTCTCGGTTGGACAACTTTGTGATCTTGGATTTGAATGCCTATTCAAAAAGAAGGAAGTGATAGTGACCAAGGAAGATGACAATGAAGTGATATTCAAAGGCTTCCGACACAACAATCTATATGTAGTTGATTTCTCATCCGATAAAGTTCTTATCAAGACTTGTTTATTCACTAAGACTTCGCTTGGGTGGTTGTGGCATAGAAGGTTAGCACATGTTGGAATGGGCACACTCAAGAAGTTGATGAAGAAAGAATTGATTAGAGGCTTGAAGGATGTGACATTTGAGAAGGACAAGCTTTGTAGTGCATGTCAAGCTGTCAAGCAAGTTGCAAACACTCATCCAACCAAGGCCTATCTCTCTACTTCAAGAGTGCTTGAGCTACTTCACATGGATTTATTTGGACCAACCACATATGCTAGTCTTGGAGGCAACAAATATTGCTTGGTCATAGTTGATGATTTCTCCCGGTACACTTGGACATTCTTCTTGCAAGATAAGGCCGAAGTTGCATCCATATTCAAGAAGTTTGCAAAGAATGCTCAAAATCAATTTGAAGTCAAGATCAAGAAAATTAGAAGTGACAATGGTAAAGAATTTGACAACACCAACATTGAAGAGTATTGTGATGAAGTGGGAATCAAACATGAGTTCTCCTCAACATACACACCACAACAAAATGGGGTTGTAGAAATAAAGAACCGGACATTGATCACCTTGGCAAGAGCAATGCTAGATGAGTACAACACTTCGGAGAAGATGTGGGCCGAGGCAATCAACACCGCATGCTATGCTTCAAACCGGCTCTTTCCACACAAGTTCCTAGAGAAGACACCATATGAGTTGCTCAATGGGAAGAAGCCCGATGTCTCATTCTTTAGAGTGTTTGGATGCAAATGCTACATCTACAAGAAGCGTCAACACTTGGGAAAGTTCCAAAGAAGATGTGACATTGGCTACTTGGTTGGCTATTCATCAAAGTCCAAGGCATATAGGGTCTTTAAGCATGCCACAAACATGGTTGAAGAAACATTTGATGTTGAATTTGATGAAACTAACGGCTCCCAAGGAGCAAGTGATAATCTTGATGATGTAGGTGGTGAACCATTGAGGGATGCCGTGAAGAACATGCTGATTTGCAAATTATTGATGCAAAAGAATGTGATGTGCAAATTATTGATGCAAAAGAACATCAATCCAAAAGAAGATGATGCTGATGTGCAAATTATTGAGCCACCATCCACCTCACATGTTCCACAAGATGAAGACAAGGATGTGAGATATGCTCATGAAGACACTCAAGTCACTCATGAACAAGCGGTGGCACAAGCACAAGATGTTGATGCTCCCCAACCAACCCCTCAAGTGGCGCCAAGAAGAACATCACATCTCCTCCAAGATCACTCTCAAGATCTCATCATCGGGAGTCCATCACGTGGTGTAACTACTCGTTCTAGATATGCTTTATTTATTGAACATCACGCTTTTGTGTCCCTTGAAGATGAACCAAAGACTATAGAGGAAGCTCTTCGTGATGCGGATTGGATCATGGCCATGGAACAGGAGTTGAACAACTTCTCTCGCAACCAAGTATGGACACTTGAAGAGCGACCCAAAGATGCAAGAGTGATTGGAACAAAGTGGGTCTTCTGGAACAAGAAGGATGATCAAGGCAAAGTGGTGCGCAGCAAGGCAAGGCTCGTGGCAAAAGGCTTTTCACAAGTGGAAGGTCTTGACTTCGGTGAAACCTTTGCACCGGTGGCAAGACTTGAAGCAATACGTATCCTACTTGCATATGCATCTAGTCATGATATCAAGTTATTTCAAATGGATGTGAAAAGTGCTTTTTTTGAATGGATATATTAATGAGCTTGTCTATGTTGAGCAACCCCCGGTTTTGAAGACCCTAGGTACCCCAAGCATGTCTACCGATTGTCCAAGGCTCTCTATGGTCTCAACCAAGCTCCTAGAGCTTGGTATGAGAGGCTTAGGGACTTCCTCATTGAGAAGGGCTTCAAGATTGGGAAAGTTGACACCACACTCTTCACCAACAAAATGAATGGGGAAATCTTCATTTGCCAAGTTTATGTTGATGATATTATTTTTGGCTCTACTAACGAAGATTTTTGCAAGGAATTTGGTGATTTCATGTCCAAGGAGTTTGAGATGTCCATGATTGGTGAGCTATCCTTCTTCCTAGGATTTCAAGTCAAGCAAATGAAGGAAGGAGTCTTTATCTCTCAAGAGAAGTACACTCAAGATCTTCTCAAGAGGTTCAAGATGATGGATTGCAAGCCAATCAAGACTCCCATGGCATCAAATGGGCATCTCGATTTGGATGAGGGAGGTAACCCAATTGACAAGACTCTCTATCTCTCCATGATAGGAAGTCTACTCTACCTCACCGCATCTAGGCCCGATATCATGTTTAGTGTGTGTATGTGTGCAAGATATCAAGCAATGCCTATGGAATCTCACTTTATTGCGGTCAAGAGAATCTTCGGTATCTAAAATACACACCTTGCCTAGGTTTGTGGTATCCCAAAGGTGCAAGATTCCAACTTGTAGGCTATTCCAATTCGGATTATGCCGGGTGCCGGATTGATATAAAAAGCACATCCGGAGGGTGCCATTTCCTAGGTAGATCACTTGTCTCTTGGATGTTAAAGAAACAAAATAGTGTTGCCTTGTCAACGGCCAAGGCGGAATACATTGCCGCTGGTGCTTGTTGTGCACAAATACTCTACATGAAACAAACTTTGCTAGACTATGAAGTAGTACTAGACAAAGTACCTTTGTTGTGTGACAACGAAAGTGCCGTAAAACTTGCAAACAACCCGGTTGAACACACCCGCACAAAACACATTGACATCCGCCACCACTTCCTTAGGGATCATGTTGCTAAAGGTGACATATCTCTAGAGAATGTAGGAATGGAAAATCAATTGGCGGATATCTTCACAAAACCCCTAGATGAAGCTAGGTTTTGTATGTTGAGAAATGAACTAAATGTGCTTGATCTCTCTAACTTCACTAAAATATAAAGTTGTGTGTTGAAACTTGTAAATAGCTTTTGCTTTGCATATCATGCATACTAAAACTAAAATACCAAACTTGCATGTAGGGCTTGTCTAACATAGTTAAGATAACCCCCTTGTGTGTGTGAAAAAGCTTAACCTTGGATCAAACTTGACAAGCATTAGTTTACTTTCAAGTATTGCATTTCACCTCATATCATATGCATGCTTGTTAGTTGACCGTTTCTTTTCGGTTATTCTTTGAGCATCCATTATGTTCGTCCATAGATAGGGGGAGCATTCAAAGCTCATTGTGATTAAAACCCCTAGCTTTATGGCCATATGATGCTCCTTGGTGATTTCTCAAATTATTTTCATAAAAACTACTAAGCCTATGGCTAAATATTTGTGAAAAATTGAGGGTTTGAGAGAAGTAACTCATACCAGTTCCATTTGGTGTTCATCTGTGTGTTTTTGAAGATGGAAATTGGTTGGGTCAAAATTCGGACGTAGTGCTAAGATGAAACAGGACTCAGAGGTGCACCGGACGATGCATCGGACGATGTCTCCGTGCGTCCGGTGCGGTGAGTGTGCCAGACTGCACTCACCGGACGCAGGAACAGTGTCCCTACAGCGTCCGGTGATGTGCGTCCGGTGCTCACCACGCATGCCACTTTAAGTGCGTCCGGTGACCCCATGGAGGCCGCATATAACCCGCGGCCGGGGTGTTTGGATCGGTAGTTTTTCTTCTCCTCTCGTGATCTCGTCCAGGCGCCCCGTGCCCTAGCTCGCCGCCGCCGCCATGATTCACGTTTTCTCCGGTGACCTCGAAGCTTCACCCTCGCGCAGATCCTCTTCCAGGCCTCCTCCTTTCCCTCTCCTCGTGCAGGGATTTCTTTCCTGTGGGGTGGTTAGGGTTTGGCACCTTGAGGAGATGATTCATGTTCTCCGACAGTCTTCGATCGTGACATCTCATCCGGAACGCATCTCGTCCTTGGATCCGTGTTGATCTCCTTTGTTAGTTGGCTATTTGTCGGCAGTTCGTTCAGTCAGCTATTCTTACAATGGCACGTTGCAAGAACGTCAGCGGTCCAGCAGAGGTTCTCCAGGAGGTGATGGTGGAGGTGATCCTCCCCGTCGCCTGTCAGCGGTAGAGAAGGGCAAGGGCAAGAAGCTAGCCACCAAGAAGCGCAAGGCCAGCGACAGAGAGCCAGAGGTGGCCGAGGCAGTTGCAGCAGCAGCAGAGGCAGCTGAGAGGGGTGGACGGTCAGGTGCTTTGAGGATAGGGGCTGATCTCACGCCACGTCAGAGGCGTGCCGTTCTTGAGGCCAAGGCTCGTCATGGATCACCTCCAGGCACCATCATGATAGGAGGGCAGCGTGTCAGGATAAATGTCAGAGATCCAGCTCAGGAGGACCCAGACATAGACACAGAGGCAGAGGCCCAGGCAGAGGGTCTAGTAGAGGCACAGGAGCAGGAGCAGCCCCTCAGGAGGTCGACCCGCACTCGTACTCAGGCCACTCCTCGGACTGGTACGCAGGGCCAGTCTACCTCCGCTGCTCGTGCTACACCAGCTAGAGGCACACCAGCTCCTCGTCAGGGACCAGTCAGGATTCACAGGGATCTCACTCTCGTGTCAGCTAGAGAGATCCAGCAGCTGCGGTTCGTTCCCTTTCCCACTTGGTTTCCAACTGCTAGGGATCCACGAGTCGGTGCCAAGTTCTACACAGTGGTACAGGAGGACATCTACGAGGCACTGGTTCGCTCACAGTCTCAGTTCAGGGAGCACAGAGTGATCCGTCAGTATTTCATATACCTCCAGGGTCTCTCGGAGTTACTAGCTTTACCTGGCACTTACTGTGAGCAGTGGGTCAGAGAGTTCTATGCTTCAGTGTGGGTTTCTCTAGATCACAGTTATATCCACTATGCACTGGTAGGGACAGGTTATAGAGTGACAGCACAGAGGGCCAGAGAGGTGCTTGGCTTGAGAGCTTACTCCACTAGGATTCACCAACTGTGCTACGGGAACTTCGAGCCCCCTCGACGTCCTCATGGTGGTGAGATACCACCGGTTGACTTTGTGGCTCCTTGTTTCCGTCCACCTTTTGGAGAGGGCTCCAGGCGGACAGTGGGAGACTTGACACGCCCAGCCAGGATCCACGACTTCGTGCTGAGGAAGACACTCCTCCCCAGTACAGGCTATAGAGATGGCTTCACTCGTATCCAGGAGTGGCTCGTAGCTCACCTCATCTCACAGACACCGTTTGACTTGTGGGACTTGATAGTCTCAGAGATCGAGGACACTATCTCAGAGAGCTTCAGGGGACGGCGTCAGCTGCTGTATGCACATTGGATGACCTTGCTTATTCTTCGTGCTAGGCCAGTACCTCTTCCGGCTCACCTACAGAGAGAGCTGACAGACTCGGACACCGTCTTCCCTCACTACGACCCCTGGCAGATGCTGCGAGCACACCACGACCTCCGTGCTACTCAACCTCCTCGTGCACCACGTGGCCCTATGCCCCCACCTTCTCCTAGGGGCACTCGCAGTTTAGGAGCAGTTCCAGAGACTGAGGAGCAGCAGGACATAGCCATTGGAGCTTTTGCAGATGCTGAGGTTGAAGGAGAGTTTGACTTCGCTTCGGACAGCTCGGACGATGACTATCATCCTCCAGTGTCAGACCTTCCCCCGAGGGCACACGACCACGAGGCAGGCGGTTCCTCGAGTGCTACGGACCCTGCTCTGCTCGCCATACTAGAGGGGATGAGAGCTGACCAGCGCAGAGCAGCTGAGGAGCAGGCCGGGAGGGACAGGGATCAGGCTGCGATAAATGCAGTGATTCAGGCTCGTCAGGATGAGCTTTAGCGGCAGTTCCTAGCCTTTCAGGCTCAGCAGACAGCGATGATGGCCGCTCTTATGGCCGCCTCAGGGATTCAGCTTCCACAGATTCAGCTTCTAGGCACATCGTCTGTCAGGCCGTCTACTCCAGCTCCACAGAGTCAGTCACAGCAGCCTCCACAGCTTCCTGCTCAGAGTCAGCCATTTTCGAAGCCTCAGCACTAGGTCTCCCAGGGTGCTATCTCCTCTGGCTTTGAGCAGGTACCCCAGTTCACGCCTCTCCGCTCAGGCTTTACACCTCAGTCAGCGACAGCGTCACAGCTTGTGTTGGACTCGTCGACAGACCCGCACCTCAGCTTCACCTACAGTGCTCTAACTGGTGACCCTACGCCTCCACCTCTATAGGCTCCTGTAGCATTTACGGCGCCAGTTACCACCATAGAGCATCTGTCGTCGTCTGTAGCGTCGTCCGAGCACCTTGCAACGTCTTCTACCGTGCCCGAGACGTCAGCTACAGCGACCGAGTCCGTGCCAGCTTCGTCAGTAGGACTCGAGCAGCCCGTACAGCCGGTGATAGCTTCAGTGCCTCCAGAGCAGACCCAGACCGCTTCGCCAGCTCGTGCAGCTTCAGAGGGTCACTCTACCTCCTCCGCCTCGACGGCCGACGGTTCAGACGATGCAGCTCGCTTTGAGGCCGTGCCGAGGGACTCCACTGCTCCGCCTCCTCCACCGTCTTCTTAGGTTTTTGGCGCTTGATGCCAAAGGGGGAGAGAGGGTTGTGAGTATGAGAGTTAGGGGGAGCTAGAGAGCTAGAGAGGGCTTTTATTCTTTTGATATACTCTTTTGTGTGCTACTCCATCATGCATCACGTTTTTCTTTATGCATTGCATTTGTGTGAGATACACTATGGTTGTGAGATATGACTTGTGCTTAATTGTGATATCTTAATGTCATGTGTTTTGGCTCATATTACTTTTGCTTCCGCGTTTTACTTCGATATGCTTATGAGCCTTGTGTTTTTATCCTGTTGTGCTTCACTCACATATTTGGATGCAGGATGTTGGACTTGGTTGATATAAGCATGCCTAATCCCTTTGTTCTTATTGTATCATGCTTACTGAAACCAAGTCATGTGAAAACGTCAACTCTTTCATACTCGAGGTTATTGTCATCAATCACCAAAAAGGGAGAGATTGAAAGAGCATCTAGGCCCCTAGTGATTTCGATGATTATTGACAATATTGATTACTATGACTAACGTGTGTTTTGCAGAGGCAAAGTCATAGGTAAGGTCATGGGAATAGGTACTCGATGGACAGGGACGTATATGCCTACTTAATAGTGGAAATCGTTTCGGTTTTCAAATGATGGATGGACATCGTCAAGACTAGACTAGGTCTAAGTGCCATATGGTGAAGAAGGGCACTTAGAGTAGTTTAGGACTTTGTTTTCCTTTGACCGTACTATTAAGAGGGGCTTTGATCTAGTAGCTTGACTTAGGCAAGGCTTTAGGTTTAGGTGTGGTGCACACATGGTAAATCTAGCACTAGGCAGCTCAGAGACAGTCCTTAGATCGAGAGGAACAAACTTCATTTTGGAGCAATCGTGTTTCGACGAAGTTAGGGTGCCCAAGGGGGGACCGGACGCTGCACCGGACGCTCTGTGAGTGCGTCCGGTGAGGTCTTTAGCCGTTGGGAGTTCTCGGTGCTTAGGGTTAAGCACCGGACGCTGGCACCGGACTCACCGGGCAGCGTCCGGTCCCATACCCAGGGAGGTTGTAAACCTGCCCTGAGCACCGGACGCTAGCACCGGACGCACCGGGTAGCGTCCGGTCCCATGCGCAGGGAGCATGTAAAACTCCCCGGAGCACCGGACGGTGCCACCGGACGCTGAGAGTTAGCGTCCGGTGACCTGCCAGACGCAAGTACAGTTAGCCGTTATGGAGCACCGGACGCTCGATGCAGAGCGTCGAGTGCAACATAAAGAGCGTCCGGTGACCCTGTTTTCAGTGGAGAACGGTTGGCTGACCTTTGGATTTCGTGGGTACTATTTATACTCCACCTCGTCCATGAGAGGTCTCTTGCCCATTTGAACATCTGAGAAACTTGTTGTGGAGAAAGAGAGTAGGAAGAGCCTAGAGAGGATTGAGATTTGAGTGATTTCTTGAGAGAATCCTTCTCTAGTGAGTTCCAAGAGTCAAGTGTGCATCCACCACTCTCTAGAGCCTTGTTTGGGTCAAGTGAGAGTTCTTTGCTTTTTACTCTTGGTGATCGCCATCACCTAGACGGTTCGGTGGTGATTGGAGACACGAAGACCGCCTGGAGTTCTTGTGGGTGGCTCGTGTCAAGCTTGTGAGCGGTTTTGGGCGATTCACCGCGACGGAGTGTCGAAGAATCAGCCCGTAGAGAGCACTTGGTCCTTGCGCGGACCAAGAGGGAGCAAGACCCTTGCGCGGGTGCTCCAACGAGGACTAGTGAAGAGTGGCGACTGTCTGATACCTCGGAAAAACATCGCCGAGCATTTTCTTCCACTACTCCTTTACATTCTAGCACTTACTTTGTGCTTTTACATTCTTAGAATTGTCTTGCTAGAATAGGATTGGAACTAGGTTGCAAAACTTTTATCCGGAATCTCTCTAGGTCACACTAGGCACAAGGGGTTGAATTGGAGCTTATAGGTTGCTTAAACTTTTAGAGAAGCCCAATTCACCCCCCTCTTGGGTATCTTGATCCTTTCAAAAAAAATTGAATGGAATAGATCGTCGCCCCTCACACATCTCACATGATATTTCAACACACTCAATTTGATCCGAGTTCACTTTATCAATAGCAAGTTCCTCCTATTTCTATCTTTCGTGAGAGAGAATTAGAATGCTTGAGCAAAAAGGATTCTTTCTAAAATTCATTCAAACTTAGTACCTCCAGATTAATTATTAAACTTTTGGTACTTTCCAAGACGGCTTGCATACATCATTACTCCATCTCAAAATAATGAACTTTGTCAACATTTTCATATCAATTAAGAACGTTGACAAAAGGCGCACATATATATAACCAGCATCACATTCTTTCCTAATCACAAAAAGGATATCTCATAGATTTGGGCATGCATCCGTATTAGCATCCACATAGAAGGCAGTGTGCCATGTTTATGTGAAATGTTAATTGACAGATTGTAAACCTCGGAACATTATTAATTATTTTGAAACGAGAGAGTACATCACATAGACGGTGAAAGTACATCACACAGACCGACTAGTAACTATTTAAACGATCCCCACCATAATTCTCATGCCAAATAAACTCAAAGCAGAAACTAAAATTAATTGAAACAAAACAAACTTATTGGACTGAATTAGCTGATATAACATAGGAGCAATAATCCAAGCCGCATGGACTAGAGAGTTGAACGTGAGCATGCATGGCTTTTATTAGGAAACTTGCATTGGTGACTGGATCTAGCTAGCCGGAGATGTTCACCACCCGGCAGTTCCGGCGGACCTCGCCACTGGTGCCCGCGCCTGGTGCAAGCCTCCCCATCCGCAGCATGGACTCTGCGAAGTCCTGGAAGAATACAGAGGCGTCGAAGGCATAGATGGCGACGAGGCTGGCGACGTCCGCCTCAACCCCCGGCGCGACACCCGACGACGACGCTAGTGCCTGGTCTGACGGCAGCAGGCCGTCGCCGGAGAGCAGGTTGATGTAGTACTGGTTGTCGAAGGTCGCTGGGGTGGTGAGGTCCAGGTGCGCCAGCGCCGATCCAGCCGACCCCGTGCACAGCTGCTGCAGCGACTGCAGGAAGGTTAGGTCCTTGAATGCGCCGACGCCGCCTTCCGAGACGCCGCCGACGCCCGCAAGGCGCGCACTGAACGAAGTGCACCGCGCTTTCCCGATCGTGTGCGCGCCTGTGTATACATTCATGTGAATTAGTATTAATGTAAATTAGTATTTATTTAGTCTGCACGTACGTATACATGTACGTGTGCCGGCCGAGTATGCATGTATGCAGAGATTCGTGAAGAGAGAGCGTGTATATATGATGTGTAATATATACTTACCGGAGAGTGCGACCATGTCCTTGGCAGAAAGACCGACGTTCCTGAACTTCTGCACGAGGGTGGCGACGCCAGACGTCGGTGCTGGTAGGTTGGTGTTGGCACCCTGCAGGCTGGCGGTGCGGCTGTCCTTCCGGCCGACCTCTACCTCCCAGCTCGGCCCGCCCGACTGATCCACCGGCCGCCGGACAATTTAATGATGATGATGCAACAAACGATGATCACTCACTATATATATACAGTAGGAAAAAAGATGCGACTTGAAAAGATGTACAGTATGACCGATCAATGCATATGTATGCTACGTCGTCCTTACCACGACGACGGAATCACGGGCAGCGATGGCAAGGAGGTCGGCACAGGAGACTGTCTCTGGGCACTCCCGCTCCAGCTCGGCCTTGATGGCGTCAATGACCTCGAAGCCCCTGAGCGAGTTGGCGTTGGGCACAGCCGTCTTCTCGCCAACGAGAAACGGCTTGTCGTCCAGAAGAACGGAGCCATCACAACCCTGACAACAGATTAAAACAGCAGGCAGCCAAGTCACAGAAATATATATATAAAGCATGCAGATCGATCGACCATGTGTGTGTGGTTTCGAGTTGGAGGAGCTAGCTCGATCGCTTGATCAACTCCTATTACGTTGACGAAGCAGTCGTGGAAATGGAGGCGCAGGAGAGACGCAGCCATGCGTGGGTCGGCAGCGACGGCCCACTCAACGGCCGCACGGACGACCTCCTCGGCGCGGGGGCAGGTGGTCCTGTACGCGTCGGCACCAAGGGACACGCCAGCGCCGGCGCTGGCCCTTGCCCCGCCGTAGCCAATGCTCACACTGGCGCCGGCGCTACCGGTGACGCACGACTTGTTGACGGGAGCGGAGACACTGGCCGAGGCAACAAAGATGAGCGCCATCACGACGACGACCAGCAGGTGCAGGGCCAAGGTGGTGGAGTGAGCCATGGCATGCAATGTCAGGGTGCTGATGAGGCACTGATCGACGCAAAAGAGCTAGAGCTATATATAAGCCGTCAGTGCTCGCTGTTTTTGTGGTAGAGATAGGGAGAGTTTTTGTTGACCTTATGGGTTCGTCCATGACCACCTTTATATAGGCCAACAGGAGATCGTCTCTGTCGTGTGATGAAGCAACAGAGAAAGCTGTTTTTTTTTGGCTTTACTTAAAGGGCCACATGTGTGGTGTCCTGCTGTACATTGTTGGAGTTGGATGCATGTGTACATATACGTGTCATACTGTTTCCGCTGTCAGAATTGTGGGCGTGTTTCGGGGAACATGTGACCTGCTAACTTTCTCCTGTGTGTATAGCCGATCAGAATTCAGAAAATGCATGCATGCATGGCATCCATGACCTGGTCGCAGATACTGGGAACAACGTTACTTACGAAAACGATGATGTTAGGGCGCCACTCTGTGAATGATTGCCAGGTACGTGCATGGCTGGAGTTGGCAGGCTGAGCAGCTAAGCCGGTGCATGCGCAAGCACGAAGGGGTCAAACTTGTGAAACATAGCTACGGAGCACATGCATGGCAGTGGCACTGACCCAGTGTGTTCGAGAGGTGAGCGCCGGGGAACGTACGCCGGTACACGCAGTAGGTGAAACTGTCTTACGACCTGCATGGCAGTTGGTGAAACCGTCGGACGGACGTCCTAGCTCTGTGAGAGATTGACTGTGACTTCCGTAGTGCTCAGCTTGTAACAGCACCTACTAGCTGCATCCGCGCACAGTTTAAATCTACATTGTCAGTACCAACGAGTGTATACATATAATATAGTGCATATATGCATGACGATAACATGAATGTACTAAAATCTGCAATTTCTTTCTAATGATGTGGATTTCTTCTTGTGTTTAGGCATTCAACATTTAGCATAAACTTTCCTCACAAAATGCCTCCTAGTGAGGATTTTCATGTGCTATGACTAGTTATTATATTATTTTATTAATACTCAAAAGTACTAGGAGCACTCTAACATTTTGGTAGTGCGAGACTCGTATATTACCTAGCTCCAGTAGTCCTACTTGGAGCAACATTTTAGGATAAACCATCTTTTCTCCAGCTACACCAGAAGAGCTAGCCACTTAGCATAGAAGAGGCCACTACTACAGAACAGGTCTTTCGTCACTTGAACAAAGTGAACAATAACCTCGGCCCAATCAGCGTCCGGGATAAAAATAACTTTACTTCCGATTGGTGAGAACAACCGGGACTAAAAGTCCCCTGCCCAACGATTATGGTGTCAGAGATCAGCAGAAGGGACCTTTAGTAATGGTTGGTATCCCCAACCAGGATTAAAGCCCAGCCTTTAGTCCCTGTTGGTAACACCAACCGGGATTAAAAGTTGTTGTCTCGGTCTGTCTCACCGGCCGGGACTAATGTTGGACTTTAGTCCCGATTGTTAAATGGAACCGGGACTAAATGTCCTTCTCCATATTTGAACTCTTCTTCTTCCCCTGGTCGAGCCCATCGATCTTCACTCTTTTGCTGTATTCTTCATTTGCAGTTGCTTGTTCTTGCTCTCATCTTCGGCTATTGATTCATTTCATAATTTCTACGCCGTCATCGACTTGTTAAGAGGTCACTAGGTTCATCTTCTCAACATTTAGCAGCGGCATATGTCGTTTCCTAGTGTTATGTATGTTGTTTTTTATTTTATGGTTTTTTTAAGAGGTCACTAGCTTCATCGTCTTCTCAACATCGACGCATTTTTTTAGAAAAATAGTGATTCTATGTTTTTTTATTTTAGTTAGTTAAGAAAAAAATTAAAACATATAATACTTTAATTTGCAATTTTTGACCGAGTTAATTAGTTAATTATAACTAGTATGCATACCACATTTCATGATTATTTAGAAAAATAAAGAATTTTTGTGTTTTTTTAATTTTGCTTGTTTAGAGAAATTGGAAATAGAGAATTTTAGGTTTTATGTTACTTTAATTTATGTATAAAAAATTAGAAACTTATAATACTTTAATTTTCAATTTATGACAAGGTTAATTAGTTAATTATAACTAGTATGCATTACCACATTTCATGATTAGTTATAAAAATAGAGAACTTTTGTGCTTCTTTAATTTTGCTTGTTTGGAAAAATTAGAAATAGAGAATTTTAGGTTTTTTGTTACTTTAATTTCTCTATTAAAAATTAGAAACTTATATTTCTTTAATTTGCAATTTATGACACGGTTAATTAGTTAATTATAACTAGTATGCATGCCACATTTCATGATTAGTTAGAAAAATAGAGAACTTTTATGTCTTTTAAATTTTGCTGGTTTAGAAAAATTAGAAATAGAGAATTTTAGGTTATTTGTTACTTTAATTAATTTCTGTATAAAAAATTAGAAACTTATAATACTTTATGTTGCAATACAGACAATGACACGTCATTGGATGTACAATGTCCTTCTTTTATAGAATGAAACAGGTGTTCGTGTGTGGGATGGGTACAAACAGGAACACTTCGACCTGCGACCACTGTTGTTTGTGACAATCAATGATTGGCCTGCTCTAAGTAATCTTTCAGGGCTGACAAACAAGGGATATAATGCATGCACACACTATTTTGATGACCTTGATAGCATATATTTGAAAAAATGCAGAAAGGTCGTGTACCTTGGGTATCGTCGATTTCTTTCTATGAATCACCCAGTTAGAAAGAAACGAAAGCATTTTAAAGTAAGGCACACCACCGATGTAAGCCTCGCTTAGGTTGGTGTTGGAGGGGAAACCACTTCACCAACATAATTTGATGGTTTCCCAAGGACAAGCTTAGTGTCCTAAAACAAGCACTTATCAGATCGTAACATGAACTTTTAATTATTTGCAACATTGCCTTGTGTATTGAGCATATAAAGATAATTGTGGAAATATTCCTTCGGGTATTCGTGTCACTAACCTTTCTAGGATTGGAGCAAGAAGATCCGGGGAATGACAAGCGCAAGGTATGCCCAACCAATCATCATGCAACATTGAATTAAATTCATCCAATCTTGAATTTTGCAAAATTCAAGCTTGGGGGAAAGACCATACATAAGAATATCCTTTGCCATGTTGCTATGTTGGTTGTCCCTACTATTGAGGCATGCTCAATTTTTCTAAACACTAAACTTATTTTTCATCTCCACCTGAGTAGATCTCTATAAATGCTGTCATGCTACCTTTGTCTATTCACAAGCAAGTGTTGGTTTGGAAGTACTCGATATACTTCCATTGGCATTTAAATTAAGCGTGGTGCTTAGGTTAAATAGCCTTCCTTAATGTGATTAGACATGGAGTCTACTTTGGTTACTGAACTAAAAACTGTTTGTGTAGACATTGGTATATTTTGTCGGACTACTTTCAATATCAACCTGGGAAGTCCTGAGATACAAACTCACATTGGAGACAAAGGAGACACATGAAGTTTAACGATTTGCACAAGGAAGACATAGGTCATTCATCATAGAGAGATAATCCATGGAACGAGACAAAGAGTGCCACAAACACGGTGCACAACCGCTAAGAAAGGAAAGCTTCCACAAGGTGATACTGTACCATCACTCTTCAAGTAAGGTAACATCTTAAGGTACTTGACTATCACTCTTATAAGCTTTTCCTTGGTTCTGGCGTTCACATGAATAAAGAGATAAACATAAATTAACCAACCCAATTAATTCAACATGTTTAGTCCTTTAATCTTTGTTCTTAGTACTACCTTCGTGATCCCACACTCCTAATCATATAAGCTAAAATGTTACACATTCAATCTTTGGAAGATATAAAAAAACATAAATATAGATAGATTATCTTTCCATTAGGACGAGCGACCTGATCTGACAAATGTTTTAAATGCTACACTCATGATCTTATTATCCATCAACTTTGTCTTGCTCACTATGCTTAAGGTTAGAGAAGAACAAATACACTTTTGGTTCTGTTGGTGTTTTTTACCAACAGGGCCCATGCACTTGATCTCTGCCTTGTCTCTATGAGCAGGTACACTTCGAGCAAAACCTGAAGGAGTTTTACAACTCCCAGATTCCACCAAGTGAAGGACTTGGATCTACGAGCACAAACACACTGAGCAGGATGCTGCCAATGCCGCACCTCGAACTGCTGGACAAACGAAGAACATGGGTGACACTGTATCAAGAGGTACAGATGTCAAGGCCCACACCTAATCAATGATGCACCTAAAGGATAAACACGGTGAGAAGTCTTGTCCAGAAGACTTAAAACATTGGATCCTTGCCGGAAGGTAAAATCGGTATTTATCCATATTTATATTTTCTGCATTCCTTTTCCTTTTTATTTCATCACTTGCATTAGCAAATTTACTTTTCCATATTAACATTAGAAAAGAAAAGAAAAATATTTGTTAATTGCACTGCATCATAAAATCTAAAGCCCCATGTGAGTAGACTTATGGTTTAAAACCCATAGGTATATTGACTGTGGTGGCATAAAATAAATATGTTTTCATCTTACAATAAAAATATAAAAAGAATAAGTGCATGATCCTACTAAATAAATAAAATTTATTAGGAGGAATCTCAATATGATAAAGGCTAAGAGATTTTATGCTAACACTTAACCAGTTCCACAAAGCTTTGTTGTCTATTTGAGCTCCACAGAATTCAAAGATCAAGAAGACTAGCAGACGGAGGACATTCTAATCGTTGTCGGGGTGCTGCCGACATTCAAATACACCTCCACCACCTGCCTGCTACATCAGAAGAAATTACGTCAAAATCCAGTTTGGGGAAAGCACCCCTATTTATCCCGCTAAGTATTTCTATCCACATTTATACTTATACTGTATTAAAATAAAAAAAATATACATAACCATGAAAAAATCAAATAAATATTTTTGTGCTTATATATCTTTGCTTAGTTTGCTAAATAAATAAATAAAGTGTCTAGGCCAAACTGAACTTAAAAGATAAACTCTAACATGGATATGATAAATAATTGCTCTGCCACGTACCTAGTTTTCAAGTTTGAGCTCTCTCTCAAGTTTAGGCATAACTGTTATAATTTAAACCTGCTCTAAACCTGAACTTGTGGGAAAATAACTTGATCTGAAGTCTAAGTTGTTAACGGATATGATATGGGAAGGTTGAGCTACTGTTTATGTGTTCCTAGAGATGCTAGAATTCTGGAGAATTTTATCTTTAAAAATCTTTAAAATAACACATGATGAGTTCCTATATGATAAGTGTTTAAATTCCTACCACAGCCATACATACATGATTATTAGACTAAGAACCATACATTTACTTTTTACTGCTTATGAGCATTGAGTGTGGTCAAGCTGTGTAGACCCTTAGAAGTTTGTCATGCGGTTAAAATCAAGATTCACTTGCACGTTCACTCACACATGCTGCTTCTACTCCGGAAGTACGCATCCACATATATCCACTCATTTCCATCTCCAGAGCCACCCAAAAGTATTCTACTCCAAATCCGGAGGAGAATAGCCAAAAACTTTTTCCTATCCCTGTTATTCTCTGTGAAATAAATGCTCGAGATATTTTGGTTACTACCACTTGCTACATTATTCTAGGAGGGTGAGTGCTCTGAAAAAAAGGGAAAATACGAGGAAATAAAAAGGGGCAAGTGTCCGGAACCTCGAAGAAAAGAAAAAGTGAGACGAGAGGTACAAATGGACAAGTGTCCGACAGTAGAATTAGGGGTACAAGATATCTACCTGAGAGAAAAGAAAAAGAAAATATAGAGCATCTCATTCTCCTCAAAAAGCTTCAAAGTGCAAGAAAGGTATGTATCCCCTTAAAAGAGCAAAAGTAGAATTAGACTTTCACCATTGTTATCACCATACACCATTCATTCGCCACACATGCACATATTGATTTGACTTATTGGCTTGTTTCTCTGGATCCATGGTTTGACTATGCAGTAAATGTCTTGTAAGTATGTATGCTTTATCTTCCACCTATGAGCTCCAGAAATCAAAACCTTATTAGAGTAGGGTGAGAGAGAAGGTAATATTACTATGCCTCATACCAAAAATACCGACGGCAAGGTGCCCGCCCTCCCCCCTTGGGCGCCCGCCCAAGTGTCTCAGCCAATCAGGCTCCACCTCGCTTATTATGCTCCACCGACCTAAAGGATTAAGGAAAACCGTACGATTAAGGTCGGTTTGATCCGACGGCCCACGTTCATTTGGAGGGGCTATATAAGCAGGCGCCCTGGCCCCTGGAGGAGGGCAATCCCCATTATTCATTAGCATATTTTTCAGAGAGGATTCAGAGAGAGGTTCCTTTAGGGTTCCAACCTCATAAGGCTTAGCATCCAATGTGAGAGTAGAATTAGTTCTACTAGATTGAGAGAGATAGAGTGGAGGTGTAGATCGGAGGAAGCCCGGTCTGTCGGTGTCTACTCCGAGGTTGTACCCGCGGGATTAAGTCTCCTAACCCGAGGCTTGCTCCTAGGATTCTTAAATATTTCGACTTCTAAATTCTAGTAAGTTCTTTGTTTTATTGTTCTTTGGTTTATGAGTTTACTTTGATCTCTTCGCGTAGAGTTTAGAGTAATCATCTCTAGCGTAAATGTGGTGTTTGGGCTAGGATACTCATAGATATCCCCTGTCTAGCCGGACCGCGGTAGTAGCGAGGAACGTGACATTTCTGAGTTACCTTTGTAGCCCATAATCCCGTTAGCAGGATCGATAGGGTTTATAGGAGCGGGTCGAACATCCTTTGTGTTGTCTAGATTTCGTAAGCCTCCCCAATAGAACAGTAGATCATCCTTACCAAGGTTAGAACGAGGGTACACTTGTTGTTTTCTCTATACATCGCTGACATCAAATCACATTGTTTGTAGCATAAAGGGTAGTAGCAATAGATTTGGTTAGTTAGATGCACACTTTCTCCCAATGGTAAAAATATAAATACGATATACGGTGCCGGAGAAGTGCTCACCGATATCCGTGCGCTTGCGGATCATTTTCTGATGGCGTTAACAAATATCAACAGGAGCGCCGCCGCCGCCGCCGCCGCCAACCATCGTCCCCGGCACCGTCTTCTTCTCCGGCACCGTACGGAGCACCGCGCCGAGCTCTCCTTCTCCGGCAGCGACGAAAGCTCGTCCCCGACCCTCGTCCCCGGCACCGACGCCCTCGTCCCCGACCCTCGTCCCCGGCCGCGGAGCACCGTACGGAGCCGGTCAGAAATATTTTCTAATTTAGATTAAACCTAATATATTTGTTGTTGTAAATTATCTAATACTTCAATTTATCCATTTACTTATGTATTATTTTATTATTATTTATAGTTTCATTATAGATATTATTGATGAATTGATATATTTAAACCTAATGCAATTCGCTTTGTTAGAAATCAAATACATTTCTATAAAAGATATAAGGCGGCATGTTAAGATAGAACTTGTAGTGGGCATTAGCTTTATAAGAGATATAGATTAGGCTGTCAAGATTTTTTTGTTTTTAGGTTGTGTGCTTTTGCAGAAACCGAAAATAGATTCATAATTATTGTATCAACTTGATGAAATTTGTCTATCTCAAGCTATATATGTTTTCTCTCATAGTTTAATGAAATTTGTCTAAGTGACTTATATATAACTTAAGGCAGAAGCTAGAGCTAAGTTTTTTCAGGCCAATTGAGTAATAACTAGCAAATATATTCATTTGTTACAACCAGAGAAAAATAATTATTACACACATAATGGACAAAGACTATTACGGTTGAATTTGTTGACTTTTCTATACCTTCGTAGAACAAAATAAAAGGCACTATATTTCTCATAACACCTTATTCGGGGTCAACTTGCCATAAATTACTAGAGCATTTTCACATGTCTATGAGCACTCGAGCACACTAACGCATGGTATCGGGGCCCTACTTCTTTTCGTGACGCATAGCAGGACATAAGCATATGTCCCGTATCCTAGTCCCTTGCTACGCGGTAGGTCCTATGGGTTAAGGGATCTACGGCCGCCCTGAGTGCAAGGATGGTGAGTCCTGGTGTTAAAGCTCTCGAGTTTCGACTGTCAAAACCAGGACGTGTAGGCTTGAGGCGCGTGACGATGACTCCATTTTGCTATGTGTGATGTCATTTTAAGCAGACACCCATGGCCACTCCATGAGGCCCGCGACCTGTAGCATGGTGAACTGGCGGTGCGACGGGCCGAATGGCTTTGCCATGGTGACTTAAAGCCACTCAAAAGCATCTAACTCATATATAATATTTTATAGGAATCCTAATCTAAATAAAAAAACCCTCTTAAGCCACTCAAAAGCTATCTTTATCTTTATAATAAAAATCCCAAAATGTGTGGATAAAAACTTTAATACATATAAATATTTAGCCCTCTATGCAGTATAGCTAATTTTATCTAATTTTTAGCTAACTAGTAATTAGTTCTTGTATCCAAATATTATCTAAGTTTAGCCTATCCAAATACTTTTGCGTTGGACATATTAAGTACAGGATTTGATAAATAACTTTTAACTCTTGATTAAACTTGCAGAAATGGCCAATCCGAATGACAACATGGATGATGCAATGATGGACCTAATCAACAGCGGCGCCAATCCAGATCCCCAAGGCGAAGATGATGGGAGTCAGTACTTTGCTGATTATGAAGAACTTGTGGGAGACAATCCTAATAAGGTCTATCAATAATCTTGTATATATATCGGCGACAACTTCTGAGAAGAGTAGAAAAGTGCACGGCTCGAAGAAGCCGTTGGAGGGTCCGTATATTCTGTCAGAATTCGATGAGGGTACAGGACAAGTACTTGGGACCAATTCTAAAAAAATTGTTGCGCACTATGGGTACCTTGTAAGGGATAGGCTCCTGGTCAGTGCTCGTGAATGGAGGCAACGAAAAGATAACCCTAATATTAGTTTTGTCTCAGATCGTGACAAGGAATTGATTTGGCTAGATATCCTTCAACATTTCACGCTCGATACACAAGATGAAGCTTTGAAGGAGAAGGTTAAAATCTGGGCTATGCAGACGATGGCCAAACAATTTCAAGCTTGGAAGAAGACATTATACAAGACTATTGTTGCACATGGCCGGACACCGGATTTCACCAACAAGGCCTACGTCAAGTTGAGGCCTTTTTGGGATGAGTTCGTAGATTTTAAGAACTCAGAAGAGGGTCAGGCATGGCTGATCAACAATCAGGAAAATGCTAAACAAAAGCAATACCACCATCACTTGGGTTCAGGAGGCTACAGGACTGCTATTCCTAAGTGGCAAAAGATGGAACAGGAGATTCTTGAGAGAGGGATCGAACCAGAATCACTGCACTGGTCTGAGCACGCCAAGTATTGGTTCTTCGGTCATGGGGGAACCATAGACCTAGAGACCGGAAAGGTAGTGTACGGCGAAAAGCTCCAGAGAGTAGAACAAAGAATGACCTATGCTAGAGGATTAGTTGAAAGTGGCACCTGGCAGCCAAATAGAGAGAAGGATGAGCTGACATATGCCCTGGAGACTGCTGAACATGGTGGGCGAACAAGAGGCTATGGGGAGGTATCGTGGGAGCATGGCTTCCCTAAAGATAGACCAACTTATAGAAGCCACCAAAGAAAGAAGTAAGAGGAAGCAGAGCGGTTGCGTAGGTTAGAGGCAATGGTGATGGAGTCACACGAAGCAGCTCGTGAAGCGATAGCACGAGAGAAAGCGCTTGAAGAGAGAATGAACGAGGAGATCAAAAGACAAGTGTAGATGGCAGTAAGTTCTATATAAAGGCAAACTGCATCAGAGCCTGGAGTCAACATTAGCCCCCCGGTCCGTTGAAAAGCAGTTGCGCTTCCACAGAGATGCCAACTATTCAAGACGACGTGGGGCTGCACTTTCTGGTGGATGACATCACTGAACCTCTGACAAAATGTGAGCTGCACATTCCACAGGGGACTGCCACAGTCATGGTTGCTGTCGGTGTTGTAACTCCTGTCGACCCTACGAATACACCAAGAATCCATGGGGCGATAGTTCCACCTGGATATGCTAGTGTCTCGATGGATAGAGTTGTCGAAGGCTTCAGTAATGTGCAGCTTGAGATAGAAGGAGGTGATGGAGAGAAGACTCTAGGAGAAGCAGAGAAGACTTTTATTTGTTGGCGCAAGCGCTACATCATTATTCCTGGGGCATGACCTAGTAGTCTACCACCACCTCCGCGTCATGAATCTAATCCTAGGTGTGGATGAAAATGGACTATACATTTGTTCACTAACTTTATTTTGCATTCTCTTAGTTAGCGGTTTACTCATATACCTTTTGGTTTCACAGGTGGTCACCAACATGTTATAGTGCTGCGGGTGATGACGAGGGAGTGCAAGACACGGCTGCATCGCCTCGGTCTCCAAAGCCACCACCTCAGGATCCAACGCCACCACCTCGGGCTCCAACACCGCCACCTAGGGCTCCAACGGCACCACTTAGGGCTCCAACACCACCACCTCGGGCTCCAACACCGCCACCTCGGGCTCCAACACCACCACCTAGGGCTCCAACACCGCCACCGGCCGCCCCATCGCCTCCACACGTGGCTCCGACATGAAAGAAGAGGCCGGCCATACAATCAAATGTGTCGGTCGCCCCGCCGCCAAAAAAGAAAACCTCCAAAAAGAAACAAGCTATGATTCCTAAAAAGCTGTCCTATGAGAAGACTGATGTGGAACTAGATGCTTCGGTAAAATCAGATGTGGATAGTTTCTTCAAGAAACTTAAGACTGAAAGAGAAGCCAAGCGAAATCCTGAGAAGCCATATCTCTTATTACGGCCAGAAGATCTATGACAAAGGGAGGCTCAACAAAAAAAGAGGCGTGAAGCTCAGAAAGAATCATCATCTTTATCGAACTATGATCACACTTTAAAGAAATCGATAGAAGAAGAGAAGAAGAAAGAGAAAAGAGCACGCAAGGGTGTAGCACAGCTCGGGGAGCAAACAAAGCAATCAGTGCTCCCGCTAGTAATTGGAAATGAATATGGTTCAAATATCGATGTGCTAGACCAGCAGATACCGACATATTTAAAATTTGATGAGCTTGAAAAAGTTTTTGCGGAAACTGGTCTTAGCTTAGCCCAAATGATAGGTGGGGCACCAATTGAAAGTGCTCCAGATTTTGATAATTGGCGGAAGGAATATACATATGGCAAGAGTCTATACAACCCTGTGGCCCTCAACAAACTTGGAACGCAAATGTACATGCTAAACAAATGGTACATGGCAGTGTGTGTCAGAAAAGCAGATGACTATCTTTGTGTCCGAATTAGAAACTATCATTACTTCCGTGGTGATGATATTATTTATGTTCTATTTAATGAGCTACACCAACTATGCAACATGGACGCTCTTGACAAATCTCTAAAGTTAAGTGATTCTTTCTTTCAATAATATCACTGTAACTTATCATGTATATATATAACTAATTATAGAAACCTGCTATACATATGCAGAAACATGATGAGGGACCTCAGAGTTAGAAATGACAAGGAGAATAGATTTGTGGATCCAAATGTTATATTCAAAGACAAGAAGACCCCGTATGTCTTATGGAGAACTCAAATGGAGAGAAATCTACGGACGTTCTTGATCAACCAAAAAAATAAAAGATAATACTCTTTCCATACAACTTTAAGTAAGTGTCGTTATCGTGTGTACATTCTATTTCACTAATTAATCAGATCAGTATGAAGATATATACTAATTTTGCCTACATGCACACAAATGCAGCTTTCATTGGATACTAATTGTGATTGATCTCTGGCAATGTCAATTGGTAATCTATGACTCGTTGAGAAAACCACAGGACGATTACCAAGAAATGATAGATATTATCGAAAGGGTAACTCCGATCTCTATATATTAAATTCTACTCTTTTAACTCGGTAATATATAATTAATAATGATCGTTTTATTGCTAGGTTTGGGCTGGGTTCGTGCAGAAACACCGACTAGAGTTGAATGCAGCACTTTCAAAGCCTATCTTACTTCAGTGGGTTCTACAGTAGACACCGGGCAATAATTTGTGTGACTACTATGTGTGCGAGTCTATGCCGGTCTATGCCAAAAGAACTAATCTTGAGCACCTAAAAGTATGTAACATGTATATATAATAAGTTTATTTCATTTATTTGTTGCTATTTAATAAATCCTATTCATACCTCTAACTTTTTTCTTTAATGTCTATTAAAGGAGATGTGGTTGAAGGAGCAGGTGTTGGATGCGGTCCGCCTAAAAGGAATTCACGAGACAATCGTAGGATTTCTTAATGACCAAGTCCTGAATCCCGGCGGCGAGTGCTACTTCAACCCTGAGGAGCCGATGAAACCAAATCACGATGATCATTTGTACGATGCTTGAGTGGCGGAAATAAATTGTGTTGTAAATACTTTGTCCGTGAAGCATATGTGTAAATATTATATTATGGACCTATAGATACATAATATATATATATATATAGTGTTTTATAGTATATTTATATGTAATGCTTTAAATTATATAAATTATAGGTCCGTGTTCTATAAACAAGCAGCAAACAATACGCATTCAAAAATAATAATAACATAATTGTAAACTCTAAATGAAAAACCAAAAGAAAAGAAAAGGAAAAAAAGAAAAAAGTCTTTAGTCCCGGTTGGTAGCAATAACCGGGACTAAAAGTGGAGGCCAGGTGGCACACCCTGTCGCACCTTTTAGTCTCGGGTGCTGTTACCAACCGGGACTAAAGGTGGACCTTTAGTCCTAGTGCGTGGAACCGGGACTAAAGGTGGGACATTTAGTCTCGAAACCTTAGCCCCGGTTCCGTAGCCGGGACTAAAGGCTCTTACGGCCGGGGCTAAAGCCCTTCCCTGTACTAGTGGGCTAGTTCAAGCCAGGAGAAACTTACCATTTGACACATCAGGTTTTTCTTGACCACACATGGTGGCTTCCACGACGAGATCTCTACGATGAAGACACATCAGACCTAGGGATAGGTGGGAGGAGGCGTCACGACTTTGGAGACAAAGAGGAAGACCGGTGAAGAGAGGAGCTACCTCACACTTTTGGAGGACGACCAACCAATGCCGCGCAGGTGGGGTGAGTGGGCAAGGGCAGCACGGGCAGGGCAGATGAGGGAGGCATAAGTGGGACAACACTAGGGATGGCAATGGGTAATTACCCGCTGGGTATATGTTACCCATATCCTTACCCACGAGAAAATATTTTACCCGCTAATTTATCCATACATGTGCACGGGTAAGAGTTTTTTCCCATACCCTTACCCATGTGGGTAACGAGTAACCCATGGGTTATCTTTACACATGATTTTGAGAATATTTGCTATGAAAAAATATATGTTTTAATATATCAGGCTTCCAAATTTAGCCAAAATATCATAAATCATTAATAAACTCTTCAAATATACAAGCTACATGAACACACAATCAAATGATCTAATGGGTAAATCCGTCATTACTAGATAACAAGTCATAAAATCCATAAGTTCCATGATTCTAGTATAATTTATCGGGTTCAATTTACCCATGGATTAACGGGTATGGGCAATGCAGTCCCATACCCTTACCCGCTTTACCCGCTAGGTAAAGTTTTTTTTTTCCCATTATCTTACCCATGGGTACAAAACATAGCCATACCCTTACCCTAATGAGGTAATTACCCATCATGTTTCGGGTTTCTGGTAAAAATTACCATCTTTAGACGGCACAGGGTGGGCGGAGTGAGCAAGAAAAGAGAATCTATAAAAACTGTATGGGTTTTTGGGCTTATTGGTTCGTAGTAAAGGAGGGAGAAGCGCATGGAGAATAAGCCCACAATAAATTTTGTGTTTGATTCTATTCAGGCTTTTTCAGTAAGAACCTGGTCCAAAAATAAAACAAAGACATTTTCTTTCGAAATAATTTTTTTGGTAGCTATGATAAAAATAGTATGGCTTGAAACTTTCATTTCTTAATCCTTCTTGAATGAGGGGCTTCATGAATGTATTTTCCTAACAGATGTATGAAGTGCATTTCATAAGAGTATAAGGCTGCTTGCAATCATAATCAATGTACATGAAAATACTGTAAAGGAAGTTCTATACACAAAAAAATAGCAAGGGCAATTATCTTATTTAGCACTAGCACCACGTCACATACATAGATGGGAGACGGCAATTGATGCTCCAAGAGCATCTCCACCAGATTGAGAAACTCAGTCCCTTTTCCCCTACTAACAAAGGGGATTCTGTAGGAAAAAATAGCTCTAATAGATACCATTCTTTTGGATCCCCTTTCTCTATAATTTTTCCCAATTTCTCAATCCTGTCGTCAATCGCTGAAAGAAAGGGGAAGAATAAGAGATTTTTGTCAGTCCCCTTTCTTCCCTGAACTCGCGTCAACCGTTGGATGCATGCATCTAATGGATGTGGTGCTCGTCGCTGGCAAACCACCGCTACACCGGAGCGAGGGCCGACCATGTTGTCATGCTTAGGTGCCCCACAGACAGACCTGGGGCTTGTCACACATTGCTGTAGTGGCACATTGCACAGGCAAGGGTGGGGCTGGCCACAGAACTGTGCCCAAACGGCGCACTGGCGTGGGTGGGCACCGGTCACAGTGGGGCACCATGCGGATAAGGATGCATACCGGCCATGCCGCAACAATAGGGTGTCACACGGATGGGGGCGTCGCACAACGAGGGTGTGGAGTGCCGGCATTCTAAAGCCCAGAACATGTTAGGGATCGCACGGGCGAGTATTAGGTGAGAAAGAAAAAGGAGAGTTTTACTTACTGACAAGTGGGTCCCACTTAAATAAAAAGGATGGAGTTTAATCAATCTGCTACAGTAGCATCACCTTTAACCTAAAACTTTATTTTCTCAATTACCTACAGCAAAGTTTTTTTTTTGGAAAATAATACCTAATGAAGACGCTCTTATACAAAGAGCCAAGGCACTAGTCTAGAGTACATGACTAGCTCTATTTGACACAGGCAATGTGTGTAAGATGAAGCTAAAAATAATAGTTTCTCCTAACTACAACTCGCTTTGGTGGGTCTTGGGTGAGATTTTTTGAGAACATGTTTTAAGACGATTTACTATTTTATCAAAACTTCACCAGTAAAGCTACTCATGGAGTTAAAGCCAAAATAAACTGCTTTATTGGTAAAGCCGAGCTATGCTAAAGGGGTGCTAAAGTTGAACATTGGAATTCTTTGACGTAGGAAATATAGGCACAATTCTTCTTGAAATACAGTAAACGAAAAAAACAATCAGATAAATGCTCTTTATCCCGTTGTTATATATTTTTTCCCATGCCGTTGTCATCGTTTGGCCCAGTAATAACTTTAATCCAGCCAGGCAATGCTGTGAGCTGGTGGCAACGATGTGGGCTAATCAAGGGCAGTGGCCATTGGAGCCTTTGGAGGACTACAGGGTTGTATGCAGTCGTCAATATGCCTTGAATTGTAAAATATAAATAAAAATTGATGAATAAGGAGTAAGCCTACAATGACCTGCGCATGAAGATGGCCTTACATTTTCCAGATCATGCTTATTCTCGACAATACATATACACTCCAGCTCCACCAAGTATAAACAGAACCGGTTTTGGTACTGCAATCAACAAATTGCATGTTTGGCCACATCTGGGTAATTCTTGGAATAGCCACAAACAACTCGCTACATTCTTGAAACCAAGCAGATAAGTTATGTTCAGAGTGTAAGGTCTAAATGGTAAAGGGGGGAGGGGAATAGTCTATTTAAATTTTTTACAAATTCCACTAGACAAGTTGGTTAGTAAAACAAATGGCGAAGACTCTAGCTCTAGCACAACTAAGCTAAGCAAGCCACCTACACAAGTCTACTAAGAGGCTAAACACTAAACCACAGCAACAAGGTACAACAAGAGCTAGCTACTCTCCTAAACAAGAGATTAAACTACACAAGCTACACAACTAAGCAAGGTGAGCAAGTAAGTAAGGAGAGAGAATGATGATTCTTATACCGATGTTGAAGAGTAGAGATATATCAAAAAATTAATCAAAATAGTATACACAATATGTTAGATAAATAGACAAATTCTATATCATTTTAATTTTATATTCCATAAATCAACATTATGATGATGACATATAGAAGATTATTAATCATAGAAATTATGATATCAAACATGTTCATAGCAATTTAGAACATGTGATCAATTAATATGTGAAGCACATCATTATTAAAAGCATGGAAGTATGATATATAAAACATAACAACAAGGCAAGACATAAATCTGATAATAGCGACAAACATGAGACAACATGTGAAACGAGGAAACAAAACTACTGAAACAGATAGGCAACGATATACGAAGTGACTTGATAGAACTATCGAAACATGCAGATAGATTATATATCTTATAGCAGTAACAAACACAGGATAGATAGTGAAACAACATGAAAGAACTACTAAAACATATAGGATCTGGAAGACGAAACACGATACAAAGATAAATAGATCATACACTCCCATGCGCTCCGAGGATCCCGATCCCTATCCTACTTGCATCATGTAGAGGATGAGGATGATCTCTCCACCGAGAAGGAGAAATCTGCCTGTGTCCGCATGAGGAAGACGATGACGGCGCTCGAAGACGACAACGAACAGCAACGGTGGTTTGGGCAGTCACAACAACGCTTCCCAAAAACCTAATTGTCGATCCCTCGTGCAATGTCTCGAATGGCAAGGGCTTTGGAGGCACCTGCCCTCTCGCTCCTCCATGCACGCAGAGTTACGTGATGGGAATTTCTTCTTTGCAACGAAACTGTGTTCTGAGTGTTCTCTCTTATTGTACCAAAGAGATGAGAGCCTCCTATTTATCCTTGTGGCTGGAGAGGAGAGGAGGGGAAGGCACTTCCTGTTGGCGGCTGAGGAGATGGACATCTCAAGGGTTTCCACGTAGAGTTGAAACTCCCTTAGTTATCTATCTAAACACCCGCAGATAGTGTGTCAAAACTCACACATAACTGAGTTAAAACTCCTGCACCACCTGCCTACACTCCACTCCATGCCTTTGTCCTTTTCTTAACTTCACAATTTAAGGTGGAAAAACACCCACCATATAAGTTATGTCATGGACTCTTGGACTTCTAATTTGGTACAACATATATTGTCCATAATTACACACCATAAAGTTTATTTGATTTATTAAATCTAAATGGGTCTAGCCCATAATAAATCCAACAATCCCCACCAAACTCTAGGGTTTGTAATGATGAAGCATCAAAACCACGGTTCTTTGATATACTAGTTTTTCAATGGAGACTGTTAAGTTGAACATCCATCTAGAACAAGAGTTTCACCCACTCACAACTGAACAATGGACTAAGCCTTGAATTGATAGTTTTGTGCGAGATGAGATGATCCACTCAAGTCCTTACCTGATACTAGGCTGCACAAGACATCTCCGCTATTTGAAGCATATAAGTCATACTTCAGTGCCTTTCATGAGTATTTAGGGATTACCCAAGTACCATAGACTGTGACCAGTAGTCTGACTCATATAGGTGTATTTCTCAAAAGATGTTTTGTAGGAAAACATCTCACCTTTATAAGACTCTTGGAATACATTAAGGTAAATACCATTCTGCCTTACAGATAGGAAAGATGTGCATCAGAAATGAGTCAAGAAAGGGATCTTTCCTCTCAACCTACTCATAGCTTGTTTCACCACTCTACTTCACAAGATCTCCGATCACATAGAGCAGGTTACCACTATAGTAGATTTCACATGGGTCTCATACCCATTTCTCTGGATGCACTTTCAATCACATTACGTGACGATCCCTTAGTAAATTGATCTGCCAAATTATTCAACGTATGGACATAGTCCAATGTTATAACTCCAGAGTTCCTCAGTTTTCTAACAGATTTTAAACATCTCTTTACATGTCTTGTGGACTTCATATTATCCTTTGAACTATTCATTTTGATTATCAATGTCTAATTATCACAGTTCATGGAAATAGCTGGTATAGGTTTCTCAACAACTGGTAAATCCATTAGGAGTTCATGAAGCCACTCGGCCTCAATGCCAGTGATATCTAATGTTCTTAGTTCTGCTTCCATAGTTGACCTTGTTAAGATGGTCTGCTTGCAAGACTTCTAGGAAACAACACCACCTCCAAGTAGAAACACATATCCACCTGTGGCGTACATCTCATCAGCATCAGATATCTAGTTTGCATCATAATATCCCTCAAATACTTTCATGTATCTAGAATAGTTAATGCAATAGCTCTTTGTGCCTTTCAGGTACCGCATAACTCTCTCAACAGCTTGCTAGTGACTATCTCCCAAACTTTTCACGAATCGGCTCAGTTTGCTTATAGCATATGAGATTTCAGGCCTTGTGGCGCTAGCCAAATAGAAGAGGGAGCCAATAATCCGAGAACATATGAAATGATGCCTTGCTATTTTACGATTCTTTCTCAATAGCACACTAGGGTCATACGGAGTTGGTGCCGGCTGGCATTCGCTATACCCAAAGCGACTTAGCACCTTCTCCACATAGTGAGTTTGTGATAAAGTCACCCCACCATTTTCATCCTTGAGGAGTTTGATGCTAAGAATAAAATCAGCCTCTCCCAAATCTTTCATCTCAAAATGATTGGACAATAATTCTTTGACCTCCTTAACCATGTTAAGATTGGTCCTGAGTATTAAAATGTCATCAACATATAGGCACAAGATGACTCCTTCACCCCCACCATACCGATAGTATACACATCTCTCACCTTCATTAACAACAAAGCCCGCAATGTTAAAGTCTTATCGAACTTCTCATGCCGCTGCTTAGGTGCTTGTTTCAGGTCGTACAACGACTTCGACAACTTGCACACCATGCTTTCTTGACCATTCACAACAAAACCATCTGGCTGAACCTTATAGATCTCCTCTTCTAACTCTCCATTATGAAAAGTTGTCTTAACATCCGTCTGATGAATGATAAGACCATAAGAGGCTGCCACGGCTATCAAAGTGCGAATTGTAGTGAATCTAGCAACTGGTGAACAGGTGTCAAAGAAATCTTCACCCTCTTTTTCTGTACAACCCTTGGCTACAAGCCTTGCCTTGTACCTCTCAATAGTACCATCAGGCCTAAGCTTCTTCTTGAAAATCCATTTGCACCCTATTGTTTGATATCCATAAGGACATGCAACAATTTCCCAAGTTCCATTAGACATAATAGAATCCATCTCACTCTGTACTACTTCCTTCCATAAGTCAGCATCAGGAGAGGAATATGCCTCTTCAATGGTCGTTGGGGTGTCATCCAAGAGGTACACAAAGTAGTCATCACCAAAGGACTTTGCAATTCTTCTCCTTTTACTCTTTCGAGTGACTATAGTGTCATCCTCCTCAAGATTATGCTCACGGTTTTTATCAATGTGTTCTATCGGAGTAAATTTTTCATGTTCATGGAGAATTATAGTCTCGTGACTTGTTTCACTAGGTGTATTCCGCATGGGGAACTCATTCTCAAAGAATGTTGCCTATATCATTAAGAACCTATATCAAATGTTGTGGAAAGCATAACCAAGGAAAACACAATCAACAGTTTTAGGTCGTAATTTACTTTTCTTGTTGATTGCCACATTCACCTTTGCCAAACAACCCCAGGTGCATAAATATGAAAGATTTATTCTCTTCTTTTCCCATTCCTCGAATGGAGTGATCTCTTTGTTTTTAGTGGGAACTCTGTTTAGAACATGACACGCGGTCAAAATTGCCTCACCCCACCATTCCTTGGATAGTTCCGCTGTATTTAACATGGTATTCACCAACTCTGTTAAAGTGCGGTTTTTCCTTTTAGTAATCCCATTGGATTGTGGTGAGAATGGCAATATCCTCTCATGAATAATACCGTGTTCCACACAAAATTCTTCAAAATCATTTGAGAAATATTTCCACCTCTATCAGACCTTAAATGTTTTATTTTCCTCTCTAGTTGGTACTCAACTTCAGCTTTATAGACCTTAAAATAATGGAGTGCTTCATCCTTTGTTTTTAAGGGATACACATAGCAAAATCTAGTGGAGTCATCTATAAATGTGATAAAGTATCTTTTATCGCCTTTAGTCAAAATACCATTCATTTTGTACAAATCGGAATGAATAAGTTCTAGAGGTGCTAAGTTCCTCACCTTAGTAGCCTTGTGAGGCTTGCGGGGTTGTTTTGATTCAACACATACATGGCACTTAGACTTTTTGACCAAGTTAAATTTAGGAATTAAATTCAGATTTGCTAACCACATAAGAGAACCATAACTTGCATGACAAAAGTGTGAATGCCATAAATCTGACTCATTAGAAATATTAACAGAATTCACCATTTTATTACACACATCATGCAAAGATAAGAGGAACAGACCTCCACAATCATATCCTTTACCAACAATGGATCCATGTTTTGACACAACGCAGTTGTTCGATTTAAGGACAACACTATAACCATCTCGACATAGCATAGTGGTGCTAACAAGATTTTTCTTGATGGAGGGCAGATGTTGCATGCAATGTAGTGGCACCGTCATCCCCAAAGTAAACTTTAGAATGACCGTACAAACAACAAGAACATGAGCACGTGACCCATTTCCCATCAACAAGGCGCTAGACGTCTCGACCTGGTAAGTGGCAAATAAGGAAACATCAACACACATGTATATTTGCACCACTATCCATCCACCACTCAGGTGAATTACAAACTAAAACAATATATGGCAAAGAATTACCATACCCAGATGTTCCTACAGTCTCAGCAGTTACAACATTAGTTGTTTTCTTCTATTGGAAGAACTTGCGATCTGGGCACTCACTTGCCTATTGTTCCTTACTGCCACAAACAAAGCAATCTCCCTTCTTGTTATTGTTGGTAGTTTTCTTGAATTGAGTGGACTGATTGGGCTTATGGTTGTTCTCTTTCTTTTTTTGGTTTTTCTTCTTGTTAAACTTGTGGAATTTCTTCTGCACCACATTAGCAGTAGAAGGTTCAACACCTTTCCCATCAACTTTTTCTCTTGCCCTCTCCTCAACATCAAGAGTGCCAATGAGTTCCTCAATATTGAACTCTTGCCTCTTGTGTTTGAGAGAAGTACCAAATTTCTTCCAAGAAGGTGGTAACTTGGCGATAATACCGCCAGCCACAAACTTGTCAGGCAGGGGACAAGGGAAAAGTTCAAGTTCCTTAGCTAGTGCCTGAATCTCATGAGCTTGTTCCACTACAGAACAGTTCTCAACCATCTTGTAGTCATACAACTGCTCCATGAGATACAGCTTAGTACCAGCAATAGTAACTCTAAACTTAGCCACAAGAACATCTCATAATTCTTTCCCACTTGGAAGAATTATGTAACTTTTCTAGAATTTTGGATCAAGTGTGCTAATCAGTGCACCTCGAAAGAGGTTGTCATCAGCCCTAAACTTTACCTCATCCGTAGGAGGTAAGTTATCAGGCTTGCCCTTAGAGGCATCCCAACATGACATAGTAGTGAGCCACAGTTCCATCTTAGCTTTCCAGATCAAGAAGTTTTTACCATCAAAATGATCAGGCTTTAACACAACAGCAAAACCTCTAACAGAAAAGCCTATAATTAGGTTTTTGGGTTGTTAGATGTTGGTATAAATTAACTGCACCTAGATGTTCCTATAGTCTTAGCGGTTACACATTAGCTATTTTCTTCTCTTGGAAGAACTTGCGATCTGGGCACTCACTTGCCTATTGTTCCTTACTGCCACAAACAAAGTAGCCTCCCTTCTTGTTATTGTTGGTAGTTTTCTTGAATTGAGTGGACTGATTGGGCTTATGGTTGTTCTCTTTCTTTTTTGGTTTTTCTTCTTGTTAAACTTGTAGAATTTCTTCTGCACCACATTGGCAGTAGAAGGTTCAACACCTTTCCCATCAACTTTTTCTCTTGCCCTCTCCTCAACATCAAGAGTGCCAATGAGTTCCTCAATATTGAACTCTTGCCTCTTGTGTTTGAGAGAAGTACCAAATTCCTTCCAAGAAGGTGGTAACTTGGCGATAATACCGCCAGCCACAAACTTGTCAGGCAGGGGACAAGGGAAAAGTTCAAGTTCCTTAGCTAGTGCCTGAATCTCATGAGCTTGTTCCACTACAGAACGGTTCTCAACCATCTTGTAGTCATACAACTGCTCCATGAGATACAGCTCAGTACCAGCAATAGTAACTCTAAACTTAGCCACAAGAACATCCCATAATTCTTTCCCACTTGGAAGAATTACGTAACTTTTCTAGAATTTTGGATCAAGTGCGCTAATCAGTGCACATTGAAAGAGTTTTTCATCAGCCCTAAACTTTACCTCATCTGTAGGAGGTAAGTTATCAGGTTTGCCCTTAGAGGCATCCCAACATGACATAGTGTTGACACCATTTTTGGACACATATCTTTGGATGCGCACCTGGGGATAGGCAGGTGGAAAAATCGTGATTAATCTACAGGAGAGTTGCTGATGAGGGTTGGTGCCGATGGGAAAACGGTAGGATATGACTAAGTTCAGGAGTGGTGATGGATTTGTGCCAATGACTAGTATTGATGGTTGCTGATGGCTGTGAAAGGTGGTCTGCCGATGGTTATGAAGAAAAGCGTAGGGGTTGCTGATTGACTCGTGATGATGTACCGATCGGTTGTGGAAGATAATTTAATGCTTTCCATAGTTATTAGAGTTTGTTTTGTATACGGATTCTGTTTAATATGGAGTTCGAGTCCTAGTCGTGTCTGGTTGTAGCTCTTTGAGACAAGGTACAAATTTAGACCCCATGGCGATGTAATGAGAGATCTATCAATCAATCAAACACAAGTTTTTACACATATTCTAGCATCTACTTCTCGACAACTTTGTCATATTTTCTTTTTACTACGAGTTCTTAAGGATTCTTTGAGTCAATCTCGACGAATTCTCGAGTTCCACGTGAGCACCTCTTGGCCGTGACATCCGGGCGCATCGCTGTTGTCAGGACCAAAGTGTTCGAGTTACCACCTTTGTCGGTTGCAAGGTCAAATCAGCTGGCACGCCTTAACGTTTGAATTGGGTATTAGCCCTTTGTGTCTACAGATCAGCTTTTGCATCAACACATCTTTTGTCGATTCCCAGTGGGACATATATTCAAGATCAAGATCAACATGTCGAACACCGACTTCGACTTGGAGAACGTCATCCCTGTAACAGAAGCCAATCTTAGAGATGAGTAGAAGCAAGCTATGGCGAAAGCTATGGAGGACTACAAGCAGCTATGCTTGATATCCTTCAGCATCAACAGGAGTGGCGAGGTGATCCAAAAGAAAGCATTGCCGATGCCTTGGCAAATTACTTTTGAAGCCAATCCTGGTAAACTTCAAGAGATGGTTGACAGTGCTATTAATCGTGCTCTAATCAATCAATCTAGTGTGCTGTCCAATATAGTTTTCAATGGTGTGGCTAGAACTTTCAAAGAATGACAAGTGCCACCATCTTATGTGGGTCCTGCCTATCATCAGCCAGGTTCATCATTGGTTATGGTCCATCGACTACTACAGCCGTTGCGGGTACAGAAGCTACTTCTCCTCCAAGCACATTAGGGATCACTAATGCGCAGTCTACACCAATGACGACTAATCCGTCAACGTCAGACAGGCAAATCAAACTTGCTACAGATTTATTGGCATCGGCAATGTCAGGATCTGTTCCTCCCAACTGGTGGGGATATGGTATGCCTCCAGAATTTATGGCAAAGAGCTCTAGGACATCTCAAGCGGCTGACGTAACAGGCAAGGCTCCTATGGCATCGGCACCTCCAGGCTCGCCGATGACTCAAAATCCCCAGTATTCTACAACTACTACCGCAAGATCTTTTACTGGGAATTCTCAAGTACCAATGTTCCAGATGCCTAATGCATCGTCAGATCCAATGCCGACGCAGCAAAGGTTTATGACGCAACCAGGGTACGTCAATTCAATGATGACGCCCAATTATCAGTCATCGGTAGGGCCTACGCAGATGAACATTAATAATGGATGGACAAGACCGTTTGTCTTTCCACAGGCACCTCACTAGAATCATCAGGCTACGGGATTTCAGCAGGGGCTGATGCAGCCCGGGTTTCAGAATCAAGGGTTGATCAACCAGCCGATGTATCTTGGTCAGCAAGTTGGTGGTCAGCAGGTGATGGCTAATCCAATGTTCCCTGAAGATCGCGCACCACAGAGACACGTGGAAGCTTATCAGCAGGTGCCAGATCCACAACCACCCCATCGGCAAGATGCCGATGCTTATTGGGCCGATAAGATAGCTGAAGTGATGAGAGACCAATTTGGGATAAAACCCAAAGTCAACACTTACTCTTATCGGACACCGTATCCTCCTGCATATGACTTGATTCCACTTCCAAATTGGTACAAGGTACCATATTTCACTAAGTTCTTTGGGCAGAATGATACATCGACCATGGAGCATGTTAACAGGTTCATCATCCCGTGTGGAGAAGCTGCTAACAGAGATGAGTTAAGGGTTCGCTTGTTCTCATCATCTTTGTCTGGATCGGCCTTTACTTGGTTTATTTCATTACCTCCTAATTCAGTGATTACTTGGGCCGATCTAGAAAAACAATTCCATAAATACTTCTTTTCTGGAGTTTATGAGATGAAGATTACCGATTTAGTCAGGCTGAAGCAACGCAATGATGAATCGGTTGAAAGCTTTGTGCAAAGGTTGCGAGAGGTTAAGAATAAATGCTATAGTCTGGTTCTGGACGATCGACAGCTAGCTAATTTGGCTTTCCAGGGGTTGCTGCCACATATCAGAGACAAGTATGCTTCTCAAGAGTTCGAAAGTCTGAGTCATTTAGTGCAGAGGATTTCTGACCAAGATATCAAATCTTTTGAACCTAATAGAGCATGGAATAAAAAAGTGTCATTTGTCGATGAGGCAACAAGCTCAGATTCTGATGAAGAACCAGTCATCGGCTTGGCATAGTGGGTAAAAAATAAGAAGCCGATGTCTTGCCCTTTTGGGCATAAAGAGCTAGAAAAGTTTGCATTTGATATTACCAAAGTCGATAGGATATTTGACTTTCTACTTCAGGAAGGGCAAATCAAGTTGTCGCCCAATCACGTGATTCCATCGGCTGAGGAATTAAAGAAGATTAAGTACTGCAAGTGGCATAATGTGACATCTCCCAGTACAAATGAATGCAAAGTTTTCAGGCAGCAGCTGCAATCGGCTATAGATTCTGGGAGAATTAAATTCGATAGCTCCAAAGCTCAAAAGCCAATGAAGATCGATCAACATCCTTTCCTTACAAATATGTTGGATGCTAAGGGAAAAACCAAGGTCTTGACATCAGAAGCAGCTAAAAGAAGTGCATCGGTGGATCCTCAGCATCAGATTACTGCTGCCGATGCCAAAGTGAAGGGTTTAATCCAGGAAGGAACTAGCTCTGGAAGGCCTCCCTGATCTGGAATTGTGAGAACTCATAGAAGGCATCGGGAGACTTGGCAGCAATGTGAAGATCGGTATCGGCATCAACAAGAAGATCGTCGCCGAGAAGAGGACCGACGCCGATAGGAGTGGAATCGACATAAAGATCACTGGAACTGCCCGTTCTTTATCCATTGCTGGGAGTAGAACATCAAGTTGCCCACTGTTATGGACTGCCCTGAATGCAATGGTTATGACCGGTATGATAGACCTAATCGGCAGTATCAGAACGATGATCGGCGATTTAATGAACCGATTAGGGGAAGAGCCTCAGTTCATGATCGGCTGGGGGCAGGCTCAGTGTGCATGATAGACTTGGTGACCGTGTTGGGTACTTTCCCAGGAACCAAGAGGAGCTTGAAGAAATGGCAAATGCTTGAGTTCCAGATGAGTTCATATTTTGCAGGGATGCTAACACCTATCGAGTGGAGTCAAGGGAAAGTCGTCGCCCATCGATGAGACAGCCACAACTTCCTCTGTGGTGTCCAGAGGGATTGACTAGGACACAGAAAAGAAGGCTACAGCGCAAAAGGCGAGAAGACTTGAGCAAAGGAGAGAATCCTGGCAAATCTAGAGATTAGCAGCAGCTGGATCCCAAAGGCAAAGGGCCATCGGCAGATGTTAACATGGTATTCATGTTGCCGATGGAGTTTCTTGCGCCGTCCAGTGATGATGAGGAGCTGGATTTTTCCGACCAGAGAGCTCAATTGGCTCTGGATCCGATGACGGCTGTCTTTGAAAAGCCCGCCGACAATGAAAGGCAACATCTTAAAGCTCTGTTCGTTAAAGGAAGAGTTGATGGGCAGCCGATGACCAAGATATTAGTTGATGGTGGGGCTGCTATTAACATCATGTCGTATGCAGTCTATCGAAAACTTGGGAAAGGAGATCAAGATTTGACCAAAGCCGATATGATGTTAAAGGACTTTGAAGGAAATATGTCTCCGGTTAAGGGAGCAATATGTGTCGAGTTGACCATCGGCAGCAAAACCTTGCCGACAACTTTCTTCGTTATTAGTGGAAAAGGTGCTTACAATCTGCTATTAGGAAGGGATTGGATCCATGCCAATTGTTGCATCCCGTCAACAATGCACCAATGCTTGGTTCAATGGGTAGGTGATAAGATTGAGATTGTCCCCGGAGATTCTTCTTATGTCATCGCATCGGCAGAAGCAGATACCTATGGAAGGACCAGGTGCATCTCAGGAGAGATTTTGGAGAAGGATTTCCTCAAAGTTGCCGATTATGAGATTCCACCGATCCAAGCAGTCGGTTCTGATAAGGAGTTTTAATGGATAGGTTCGCCGATGATGAAAAATTAGGCCAGGGGTTTACATCGGCCGATGATTTAGTAGAAGTAGATTTGGGTAATGGTGATAGGCCAAGGCCTACTTTTATTAGTGCTAAGTTAAATTCTGAGTGTAAGCAACAGTTAACCGATTTGTTAAAGGAATATAAAGATTGCTTTGGTTGGGATTATACTGAGATGCCTGGCTTAGACCGATCTATTGTTGAACATCGGTTGCCTATCAAATTTGGATTTCGGCCACATCAGCAGCCAGCTCGCCGATGTAATCCTAATATTCTTCCTGATATTAAGGCTGAAATAACCAAACTTATCGAAGCTAGATTTATTTGGCAGTGTCGGTATGCCGAGTGGATTTCCAATGTTGTTCCTGTTTACAAGAAAAATGGGAAGCTTTGAGTTTGCATTGTTTTTAGAAATCTTAACAAGGCTACACCGATGGATGGCTACCCCATGCTAGTTGCCGATTTACTAGTTGATGCTGTGGCTGGACATCGAATTATTAGCTTCATGGATGGCAATGCAGGATATAACCAGATATTCATGGCTGAGAAAGATATTCCAAAGACTGCATTTAGATGTCCTGGTCATGTTGGATTGTTTGAATGGGTAGTCATGACCTTTGGTTTGAAAAATGCTGGTGCTACCTATCAAAGAGCTATGAATTTTATCTTTCATGAGTTCATCGGCAAGCTGGTAGAAATTTACATTGATGATGTGGTGGTTAAGTCTAGGGATTTCACAAAGCATCTTGGCGATCTGCGAAAGGTATTGGAGTGCACAAGGAAACATGGTTTAAAAATGAATCCCAACAAGTGTGCATTTGGTGTATCGGCAGGACAATTTCTTTGTTTCATGGTGCATCAGAGAGGAATTGAAATTAGTAGGAGATCTATTGATGCTATTAACAAAATAGTTGCTCCTACCAATAAAACTGAGCTCCAATCTCTGATCGGCAAAATAAATTTTATCAGGCGATTTATTTCCAATTTGTCTGGTAAAATTCGTGCTTTTAGTCCTTTACTTAAATTAAAAGCCGATCAAGAATTAATATGGGGAGAAGAGCAACAGTTGGCGTTAGATGAAATCAAGAATTATTTAACAAATCCTCCAGTCTTAATTCCACCTCAGCAAGGAAAGCCCTTCAGATTATATTTGTGTACCGATGGGATGGTCATCGGTTCAGCTTTGATTCAAGAAATTGAAGGGAAGGAGCGTATGATTTACTATTTAAGTAGAAGATTGATTGATGCTGAAACCAGGTATTCGGCCATTGAAAAATTATGTTTGTGCCTGTATTTTTCCTGCATTAAGTTGAGGCACTATTTGTTATCGGTCGAATGCACTGTTATATGCAAAGATGATGTGGTCCGATATATGCTATCTATGCTGATTATGAGTGGAAGAATCGGTAAGTGGATTTTGGCGTTGTCGGAATTTGATCTACGTTACGAATCGGCTAATGTGGTTAAAGGGCAGATTATGGCCGATTTTGTGACTCAACATTGTGGTGTAGTGGAAACTTTGGAAATTGTGCCTTGGACGCTCTTCTTTGATGGATCCACGTGTGACCAGGGGGCAGGAATTGGCATAGTGTTAATTTCCCCTCAGGGAAGGATGTATGAGTTCTCTTTGCCGATTGTTGCCACGTCAACAAATAATCAAGCCGAGTATCAAGCTTTGATAAAATGATTGGAATTGTTGAAAGAGGTTCATGCTGATGCTATTGAGATCTTCGGAGATTCTATGCTGGTTATAAATCAATTAGCTAGAAGTTATGAATGCCGAAGCGAAGTCCTGATAACTTATTTCAAAAAGAGTATACAACTATTAAAGAAATTCAAAGATTTCCGATTAGAGCATGTTCCTCGGTTACATAATGAGGAGGCTAATCGGTTGGCTCAGCATGCCACGGGATATCAACCCATACTGAACACGTTATCGGCAATCGGTGCCGATGATTGGAGAAAGGAGTTTGTTGATTATTTAAGGGATCCATCTAAGAAGGTTGAGAGGCGTATCCGGTTTCAAGCTACCAAGTATGTGCTTCTTGAGGATGAGCTATATTATCGAACTATAGATGAAGTTCTTCTCAAATGTTTAGGTAATGATGAAGCTAAGAGTTTGATGGGTGAAATCCATGAAGGAGTGTGTGGAGCACATCAGTCGGCTTTTAAGATGAAGTGGATGATCAGGAGAAATGGGTATTATTGGCCAACTATACTCGAGGATTGCTTTAGATATTTCAAAGGGTGTCAAGGATGTCAGAAGTTTGGCAATATTCAAAGGGCGCCCGCATCGGCCATGAATCCTATTATTAAGCCTTGGCCGTTCCGGGGATGGGCTATTGATCTAATCGGCCAGATTTACCCACCATCGAGCAAAGGGCATAAGTTCATCTTAGTTGCCACTGATTATTTCACTAAGTGGGTTGAAGCTATTCCTTTGAAGAAAGTTACATCGGCTAATATGATTGATTTTGTGAAAGAGCATATTATTTACCGATTTGGTATTCCTCAGACAATTACTACCCATCAGGGTACTATGTTGACATCGGGAGAGTTTGATGAATTTGCAATCGGTATGGGAATTAAAGTGTTGAATTCTTCTCCTTATTATGCTCAAGCCAATGGGCAGGCCGAGGCGTCTAACAAAGGGATTATTAAACTCATCAAACAGAAGATTGAAGAAAATCCTAGGAGGTGGCATACATTGTTAAGTGAGGCTTTATGGTCATATCGAATGGCATGTCATGGCTCGACTAAAGTTTCACCTTATCAACTAGCATATGGACACGATGCAGTGCTGCCATGGGAAATTAAGACCAGATCTAGGCGATTATCGTTTCAAGATCAGTTGGCCGCCGATGATTATGCTACTTTGATGAAAGACGAGTTGGATGATTTAGCAGGGTATCGGCTAAAGGCTTTGATAAGTATGGAAGAGAATAAAAAGAGAGTGGCCAGATGGTATGATAAAAAGGTAAAGGCTAAGGAATTTTCCGATGGAGATTTGGTATGGAAACTAATATTACCGATTGGGATTAAAAGTTCAAAGTTTGGCAAGTGGTCTCCCAATTGGGAAGGTCCTTATCAGAAAAATCGATCTGCTCCTGGTAATGCCTATATTTTGGAAACTCTCGAAGGAGTTGAATTTCCTAGAGCGTTGAATGGAAAATATTTGAAGAAGTATTACTCAAGCATATGGGTCGATGCATAAAAGTTTAAGTGCCGATAACATTCCTATCGGCTGGATTAAAGTGTGTTTTGGACTGAATATGATGTTTCAAGAAATGCCAATAACAGTCCTATCAGCTAGACCAAAATAATCAGCAGTTTTGAAGAAAAAGCAGAACGTATCACCGATGAAGAGTTCATACATTCAGCAGGGCTTGAATGGCCGATATAGCACGCAGACGAATTTGGTCGGCTTCTTCTATTTCCTTGATATCTTCATCGGCAGAGCCTTCCACCGGTTTCAGCTTCTTCTTCATCTGCAGCGCCTTGCGAGCTTGGGCATTTCGCTCTTGTTCAAGGGTCTTGATCGTCTCGGGCAGCTGACTCTCTTCCTGTTGAGCTTGGGACAGAGCTTCTTCTACTTGTTTCAGCTCTACCAACAGAGCTTCCTCCTCCTCTATGCGTTTTTGGGTCGGTAGGCGATGTGGTACTACGTTATCCTTGATCCTTTAGGTCGGTGGAACATCGTGTGTGAAGAGAGTCCCGAACGGAGTCCAGGACAGGGTGGGCGCCTAGGTCCTCAGGGCGGGCGCCCTGGGCATGGCCCCTTTCGGCCTCTGCTTTCTTCCCGTGGCTTCTGGAGTCTTCTAGATGGTAGAAAATTGCACGGTGCTTTGATATCTCTATGTAATCCCGACGTGTGGGCCTTTCTTCCTTATTTCCTGATAACCCCCTGCAGAAATAGACAAACACCAAAACTCGTGGAATTCTGTCAGATAAAACTCTAAGTCTAGGTGTTGGTTACATTTGGATCCTTTTCTTTATTTATTTGATGCTTATATTTGGTACTTAAGGACCGTCAACAACTCCCCCAAGCTTACCTCTTGCTCGTCCCTGAGCAAGGATGAACTCAAGAGTTTCTGTAGTGGTTTTATGCCTTAAAAGTACACACGCATTCAAGCAAGATCTCATCTCTGAGTTAGAATAAACTGTTAAGACTTAATACTTACTCATTTTACCTTTCACCATGGGGCTTGTAACCGTCACTTGTGTCTTGAGCAGTTAAAAGATAGAACGGTCAAGTCAAGCGCCATGTCTCTTATTCTTGATCAGCTATAGCTCTAGAGTTTTTGCAGATTTTCAAATAAAACTCAGAGATTCCTTGTATGACTCCCTCAAATCTCTCTTTTGTGGTATTTCTAGATCCTTACCAAGGCAGTAATGGTATATGCCTTCTCTCAAAGTATGTGGTATTTTTGGTATAATGTATAGTGATATTACCTTCTCTCTCACCCTACTCTAATAATGTTTTGATATCTGGAGCTCATAGGTGGGAGACAGCTAATACATACTTACAAGACATTTATTGCATAGTCAAACCATAGATCCAGAGAAACAAGTTAATAAGTCAAATCAAGATGTGCATGTGTGGCGAATGAATGGTGTATGGTGATGATGGTGATAACAATGGTGAAAGTCTAATTCTACGTTTGCACTTTTAAGGGGATACATACCTTTTTTGCACTTTGAAGCTTTTTGAGGATAATGAGATGCTCTTTATTTTCTTTTTCTTTTTCTCTCAGGTGGGTATCTTGTACCCCTAATTCTACTGTCGGACACTTGTCCATTTTTACCTCTCGTCTCACTTTTTCTTTTCTTCGAGGTTCCAGGCACTTGCCCCTTTTTATTTCCTCGTATTATATTTTTTTCTCTCTTTTTTTTAGAGCACTCATCTCCTGAAAGAATGTAGCAAGTGGTAGTAACCAAAATAACTGGAGCATTTATTTCACAGGAAATAACAGGGATAGGAAAATGTTTTTGGCTATTCTCTCCCTGATTAGGTGTAGAATAATTTTGGGTGAATCTGGAGATGGAAATGAGTGGATGTATGTGGATGCGTACTTCCGGAGTAGAAGCAGCATATACGAGTGAACATGCAAGTGAATCTTGATTTTAACCACATGACAAGCTCCTAAGGGTCTACACAGCTTGACCACACTCAATGCTCATAAGCAGTAAAAAGTAAATGTTTGGCTCAAAGACTAATAAGAATGTATATATGGCTGTGGTAGGATTTTAAACTCTCATCATAAAGGAACTCATCATGTGATATTTTAAAGATTTTTCAAAGATAAAATTCTCCAGAATTCTAGCATCTCTAGGAACAGATAAACAACAGCAAAACCTTCCCATATCATATCCGTTAACAACTTTGACTTTAGATCAAGTACTTTTCCCACAAGTTCAGGTTTAGAGCAAGCTTTAAATTATAACAGTTATGCCTAAACTTGAGAGGGATTTCAATTTTAAGAACTAGTCATAGCAGAGCAACTATTCGTCATTTCCATGTGAGAGTTTATCATGAGGGTTCATAGAAAACTTTATTTATTTATTTATTTAGCAAACTAAGCAAAGATATATATAAAAGCACAAAATTTTTATTTGGGTTTTTTATGATTATGCATCTTTTTATTATTTGAGTAAAGTATAAACGCGAGTATAAACACTTAGCTGGAAAAATGGGGGTGCTCTCCCCAAGCTGGATTTTGACATAATTTCTTCTAATGTAGCTAGCAGGTGGTGGAGGTATATTTGAAAGTCGGCAGCACCCTGACAGCGATTAGGATGTCCTCCGTTTGTTAGTCTTCTTTGATCCTTGAATTCTGTGGAGCTCAAATAGACAACAAAGCTTTGTGGAACTGGTTAAGTGTTAGCATAAAATCTCTTTGCCTTTATCATGTTGAGCCTCCTCAATAAATGTTATTTATTTAGCAGGATCATGCACTTATTATTTTTATATTTTTATTGTAAGATGAAAACTTATTTATTTTATTTTTATGCCACCACAGTGAATGTACTTATGGGTTTTATGCCATGAGCATACTCACATGGGGCTTACTATTTTTTTAACATTTTTATTTTCTTTTCAAGATAGCATGAACCTGATTAACTAAGCAAACTATTGAATGGCAAAGGATAACTACCAAGTTTACCTCTTGGCAAGGCGTTCGGTATTTTTAAGTCCTCTGAACGGGACTCTCCGTTTTCTCAGTCGTCCTGGGATTTGCTGGATGGCGTAGTCGGTGGTTCCGGCGGCGCCTCCTCTTCGTGTGTAACTATATTCTCTCTCCACACCTGACTCGGTGCTACGGTCTCCTCAGGACAGTTCTGTTCAAGCTATATGTCTTCAGACCTTATCACTTTTCCTTCGTAGTCTGCCCATCCGTCCTTGATGATTTGCCTCCTCTGGTTGCGTCGTCTTCTTCTTGTCCTGACCTACTTAGAGTCTTCAACTATATAGTTAAGGTCAGTAAAATAGTGGCGTAGCTTCTTGGAGGGGAAGTGCATGTAGACTTCTCCGGTTCCAATATAGATGATAACTTTGATAGTGTTGAGGAACGGTCTTCCAAGGATTGTGGGTGGATCATACTCGTCTTCTCCCATGTCAATGTCCTAAAAATCATCTGGAGCTGAATGTATATTAGTTGTAGGGGCATGGTTCCATGCAGGAGTTGATAAGTGACTGCGGCCATAATGTTGTCATCAGATCCTGTGTCGTAGAGTGTCTTCTGAAAAGACTATCCGTTGATTGCGCACTTGATGCTTGGAACACCAGGGTCGTCCTTCTTGATCAGGAAAGGCGACTTGAGTCGACGATCTTGATCTCTTCCGACAAGGATCCAATGTTTTAAGTCTACAAGACTTCTCACCGTCTTCATCATTTAGGTGCATCATTTGATTAGGTGTGGACCTTGACGTTTGCACCTCTTGATACAGTGTCACCCATGTTCTTCGTTTGCCCAGCAGTTCGAAGTGCGGTGTTGGCAATATCCTGTGCAGTGTGTTTGTGCTCGTAGATCCAAGTCCTTCAGTTGGTGGAGTCTGGAAGTTGTAAAACTCCTCCATGTTTTCCTTGAAGTGTACCTGTTCATAGAGAGAAGGCAGAGATCAAGTGCATGGGCCCTGTTGGTGGAAAACACCAACAGAACCAAAAGTGTATTTGTTCTTCTCTAACCTTAAGCATAGTGAGCAAGACAAAGTTGATGGATCATGAGTGTAGCATTTGTGAGATGGCTGAACCTAATGGAAAGATAATCTATCTATATTTATGTTTTGTTTATATCTTCCAAAGATTGAATGTGCAACATATTAGCTTATATGATTAGGAGTGTGGGATCACAAAGGTAGTACTAAGAACAAAGATTAAAGGACTAAACATATTGAATTAGTTGGGTTGGTTAATTTGGAGCTACAAATCATACATGTTTGTCTCTTTTATTCATGTGTATGCTGGAACCAAGAAGAAACTTATAGAAGCGATAGTCAAGTACCTTAAGATGTTACCTTAATTGAAGAGTGATGGTATAGTATCACCTTGTGGAAGCTTTTCTTTCTTAGCGGTTGTGCATCGTGTTTGTGGCATCCTCCATGGATCATCTCTTTATGATGAATGAGCTATGTCCTTCTTGTGCAAATTGTTAAACTTCATGTGTCTCCTTTATCTCCAATGAGTTTATATCTCAGGACTTCCCAGGTTGATATTGAAAGTTTTCCTGCAGGGGTTAGTCCGACAAAATATACCAAAGCCTACTCAAGCAGTTTTTAGTTCAGTAACCAAACTAGACTCCATGTCTAATTAGATTAAGGAAGGCTATTTAACCTAAGCACCATGCTTAATTTAAAAGCCAATAGAAGTATGTACAGTACTTCCAAACTAACACTTACAAAGATACACATAGGTAGCATGATGGCTTTTATAGAAATCTACTCAAGTGGAGATGAAGTAGTGTGATTAGTATTTAACAAATTGAGCATGTCTCAAAGGTAAGGACAACCAACATAACAACATGGCAAATGATGTTTTTATGTAAAGTACTCCCCCAAGCTTGAATTTTGCAAAATTCAAGATTGGATGAATTTAATTCAATGTTGTGTGATGGTTGGTTGGACATACCTTGTGCTTGTCATTCATCCGATCTTCTTGCTCCAATCCTGAAAAGGTTAGTGGCAAGAATACCCGAAGGAATATTTCTACAATTATCTTTATATGCTCAATACACAAGGCAATGTTGCAAATAATTAGAAGTTCATGTTACGATCTGATAAGTGCTTGTTTTAGGACACTAAGCTTGTCCTTGGGAAACCATCAATTTATGTCGGCGAAGTGGTTTCCCCTCCGACGCTGACCTATATCAAGATCAACTCAACGAGATCTGTAATATTTATTATAGACATATGCATCGACAACCACCCTTTTAAAGTTTTTATAAATAGAAAGGAAGAGGGGGTTGGAGATCTCAAATGCGGTGATGTTGGAGAGATCAATTGATTGGGGAGATGTTTTATATGAGAAAGGATTTGGTGAGGTATTTATGAAATAACTTCCATGCTCAATGTTGTTTCTCTCATTCTCAAACTCCAAGGATGATTCTTCATGAATGCTTAAAATTCCTCTAGGATTGTCTCTCAAGTTTGTTTTATCTATCCATTCAATGGTGATAGCACATGGATTTTTAATGCACTCTAGCCATTGATGTTGCTCTTCTCGATCCTCCTTGTGGTCTTGGTGACTCTTATGAATGAGATGTCTAGAGAGATTCATAGGATCATCGGGAGGTTCAAGAGAAATAGCGTAGTAGAAATTATTAAGCTCAAGGATGGGTTGGATAGCCAAATCATGGGATTGAAATGTCTGGAAATCGGCTATTGAAACTTCCTTTCCTCGTCTGGGAGATGATTCCTTCTCTATCTCTAGGAATTTTTTATGAAGACTAGTGCAAGAAGGATGTCCACAAATGAAGACATACCTTCCTTTACTAATAGATAAAGAAAGAAAGACTCTACCAAAGGTTATATGATTAAGACCAATGTGAAAATATCGAGAAAAAACATGGTCTTGTAGGGCTAGGTCTAAACCAGAATTTATAGAAAGATTAACAGATTCCCTAGGTGTAGCTAAAAGTGCATTATCTTCTTGATTAAAAGATAGGACCTCGGCTATAGAAAAGGGTTGGTTTTGACCTATTGGAATCAACTCCGGACACAGATCATAATTAGGGGCAGGACTTATTGACTCCCATGGTCTATGGCTGGTCTCCGAAAGTGCAAAGAATTCAATAATAGGTATGGAATTTAGGTTATCCATAAAGATGGAAAAAATAAAAAGATAAAAGAATAAAAGTATAAAAGTATAATACAAGATAATAGCAAGACTTAAAGTTATCTTAGCAAACTGTCTTTCTCCCCGGCAACGGCACTAGAAATGCTTGTTGATATTTGGTAACGCAATAAGGAAATGATCCGCAAGCGCACGGATATCGGTGAGCATTTCACCCGGGAGGTTTTCCAGAGTATCGTATTTATATTTTTACCACTGGGAGAAAGGGTGCATCTGACTAACCAAATCTATTGCTATTACCCCTTTAGGCTACAAAGAATGTTTCTCGGTGTGAGTGATGTATAGAGAAGACTGCAACCGTAGTCTCGTTCTAACCTTGGTAAGGATGATCTACTGTTCTATTGGCGAAGCTTACGGAATCTAGACACCACAAAGGATGTTCGACCCGCACCTATAAACCCTACCCGTCCTGCTAACAAGATATGGGATACAAAGGTAACTCGAAAATGTCACGTTCCTCGCTACTACCACGGTCCAGCTAGTTAGGGGATATCTATGAGTACCCTAGCCTAAACACCACGTTTACGCTAGCAATGATTACTCTAATACTCAACCGGAAGAGGATTAAAGTAAACTCATAAACCAAAGAACAATAAAACAAGAACTTACTAGAATTAGAAGTCGAATTACTGAAGAATCTTAGGAGCAAGCCTCGGGTTAGAAGACTTGATCCTGCAGGTACAACCTCGGAGTAAACACCGACAGGCCGGCCTTCCTCCGATCTACACCTCCACTCTATCTCTCTCAATCTAGTAGAAGAAGATCTAATTCTACTCACATTGGATGCTAAGCCTAAAATAAATTTTATTTAGAGAAGAGGTTTTCCTTCGAGGGCTCCCCTCAACTCTATGAAAAACTTCTTGTCTTCTCTAGGGGCCAGGGGGTCTCCTTATATAGTCCTCCTCCTCTATGTGTTTTTGGGTCGGTAGGCGATGTGGTACTACATTATCCTTGATCCTTTAGGTCGGTGGAACATCGTGTGCGAAGAGAGTCCCGAATGGAGTCCAGGACAGGGCGGGCGCCCAGGTCCTCAGGGCGGGCGCCCTGGGCCCAGCCCCTTTCGGCCTCTGCTTTCTTCCCGTGGCTTCTAGAGTCTTCTAGATGGTAGAAAATTGCACAGTGCGTTGATATCTCTATGTAATCCCGACGTGTGGGCCTTTCTTCCTTATTTCCTGATAACCCCCTATAGAAATAGACAAACACCAAAACTCGTGGAATTCTGTCAGATAAAACCCTAAGTCTAGGTGTTGGTTACATTTGGATCATTTTCTTTATTTATTTGATGATTATATTTGGTACTTAAGGACCGTCAACAGTGATGGATTCGTGCCGATGACTAGTATTGATGGCTGCCGATGGTTGTGAAAGGTGGTCTGCGGATGGTTATGAAGAAAAGCGCAGTGGTTGCCGATTGACTCGTGATGATGTACCGATCGGTTGTGGAAGATAATTTAATGCTTTCCATAGTTATTAGAGTTTGTTTTGTATACGGATTCTGTTTAATATGGAGTTCGAGTCCTAGTCGTGTCTGGTTGTAGCTCTTTGTGACAGGGTATAAATTCAGACCCCGTGGCGATGTAATGAGAGATCTATCAATCAATAAAACACAAGTTCTTACACATATTCTAGCATCTACTTTTCGATGACTTCGTCATATTTTCTTTTTTACTACGAGTTCTTAAGGATTCTTCGAGTCAATCTTGACGAATTCTCGAGTTCCACGTGAGCACCTCTTGGCTGTGACATCCGGGCGCATCGCTGTTGTCAGGACCAAAGTGTTCGAGTTACCACCTTTGTCGGTTGCAAGGTCAAATCGGCTGGCACGCCTTAACGTTTGAATCGGGTATTAGCCCTTTGTGTTTGCAGATCAGCTTTTGCATCAACACATAGTAGTGAGCCACAGTTCCATCTTAGCTTTCCACATCAAGAAGTTTTTACCATCAAAACGATCAGGCTTTAACACACCAGCAAAACCTTTAACAGAAAAAAAGCCTATAATTAGGTTTTTGGGTTGTTAGATGTTGGTATAAATTAATTGCACCCTAATAATGATTATAATCAGATTATCCACAAGCGCATAGATATATACTAATCAGCACTTCACCAAGATCAACCCGGTTTTAATATCGGACCCAAAGGAACAATAGGTGATTTATGACCTAGCCTATAATTCTTAATCTAAGGGGGGGTATAATCAATCTAGAAAACTATTGAGAACGAGGAAATACTAATGTGCTATGGTTCCAATAACTAGTAAACTTTGCATAGTATCGTATTATCGGGCATGTAACCTGAATAGGGGAAGAATCAGAGTAATCCCCTATCAGACACCTATAAGCCTATCAATGCTATCAATAGAAAGTGGACTACAAAGGAATCAACGTAGCTATAAAGTCACCTACGCAAACTACCCTAGTCCGGCTGATCAGGGGACATTCACAAGCGACCATAGCCTAGATACCACGTCTACGCTACAAATCACTACTCTGACCTAGGAGCTACCCAAATCATAGTACTCAATATAATATGAGTTGTAAACCAAAGAACGAATACAAACAAGTTCCTTACATGAATCAGAAAGGTAAATACAGAAGTACCCCAGAACGTAGCTCTAGGCGAGGGAGCCGAATTCAGACGAATATAGATCCTGAGGAAGCTGTGATAGGCCGGGACTCCTCCGAATCTCTACTCCTCTACTCTATCTCTCTAATCTCTATCTTGATTGCTAGCCTAGATCTAGTGGATCTGTATCTAATGCTCTAACTCTTCATCTCTTGATCTGGCCTCCTCCAGAGGGGGTCTAGCCTCCTATTTATAGCCTGGTGAGACGGATACGCGCTGTTGGATCAAACCGACTTAACAAGTGGCCGAGATGGCTCCTCAATGGAGGTGGAGGAAGCTTCCAGAAGGGGGGGAGCAAAACCTAACCATAGGGGCCGGCCAGTGCTAGGGTGGGGCCAGCTGGCCCCACCTGGCGGCTGCTGGCTCCCCTGTTGTGTCGGGTGTCTTCTAGAGTGTTCCTCATTCCTGTGGTGTCATCCTTCCATCGTGGATATGTTTTGTGGCCGATTAGCACTGAAATCCCTCTTTTCAGCTCTTTCTGAAATAATCCCTAAAAAACACAGGATATGCAGAACTCGTAGAAATTGTTAGTGGTAACACTATTATTGTAGATATTTATATCTGGTGGAGAAATAAATGCTAACAAATTTTGTAAGTTAACAAGTGTCAACAATTACCCCCACACTTAGGCTTTTACTCGTCCCAATAAAAAGGTTGGTTTTATCATAATGAGTAAATATTTAATGCATAACTTGGAAATTAAATTATATAAAACTAATCTAGCCACAATGCATTGTGGAAATTGAAAGTGCTTATCATTAGTTCTATAGTGGTTGCAGAGTAGGATAGCTTAAAATATGTTACTCTCTTCCTTAAATTTTGTGTGCTGGAGAGTAAGTGAAGTTCGCAAATAAAACATAGCTTCAACCTTCTCTTAATTGTTGTGGCATCAATGGTTGTGATATTAATTTAATGTTCATAACCAGGGAGGGAAATATCATATTCCTAGATCAGACAAATCATCCACTTCCTTAGCATATTATGTAGGAGGGACCATGAGCTCTCTTTATTTTCTTCTTTCTCTCTCTTTTTTTTCAAATCGAGGTTTTGGACACTCATCCCTTTTTATTTTCTCATGATCTATCTTTTTGAGGTTTCAGACACTTGTCCCTTTTTATTTTCTTGGATTTCTTTATGAATAGCTCATGCCTCCTTCATAATAGTGCTTCAAGAGAGTGTATTATGTTTTTATTTCATTTTTATGATACTTGGAATATGATAAATCTCTCAACCACAGTCATAATAATAGAATGATATGATTATTATTTGACTCCAATACAAAGAGAGGTGAAGCTAATTGTTTTTACCTTTTTGAAATAAAATCTCCAAAGACAAATTATCAGGAGTTGAGTACTCGTTATTTTGCTATCTCTCTTTCCACAATAACTTAAGCAAACATGAAGTACTATAAATTTCACAACCATGACTCTAGGAAAGTGTTATGCAATTTATTTTTCAAGTCATGGATTAAATGGTGTTAAAAATATGTAATATAAAGATTTATGATTCGGATGTCAATTCAAAGATGAAATATATACAATTATAATTTAAATAACTCAATCCTGACTGTGACCGAAGCGAGAGCAGAGACGAGCGAATAGGGCACCGGCCTCCCACACCTAGGCGCCGACCGGCCCCACCTTTCGGCAGTGTGGGCCCCGCTTTGCTGTGCGCGATCTTGGTTCGATTGTATTCCAAATTACGCTCTTTTTCTGACTGAATTTCCGTTTCATGATTGTGATATGCCTCCTCCACATTTATTTTCATGTATACTTTCCTGTGCAATATGTGGAGACAAACACATACAAAAAATAGAGAATAGAGTAGATAAAAGATAAGGCACTTTATTTATTCATGGCGGCGATATAATTCAATAGACGATTTAACGACAGAGCTAACGACTACCCTAGCTCAATAGGCTTTGTCCTAATAAAATTTTATGACTCGACTGACCTAATTAACTAACCAAACCTAGTGGAATTGTGCCTTATTAATAGGTAACTAGGCAACTATGGCTGCCCTTTATTGTTGACGCCCTGAATTTCTTCGTGGAGGGCTGCAACCTCTGCTTCAAGCTTATCTTTATCGCTCCTGAGGCTGCGGATGAATTTGAAGCTGATCCATAATTGCTTGTCCATGCCTTCTCTAAGCTTGTCCCTTAGATTGTTGGACTTCTCCATCCCCCTCACAATGTCAGAGAGGCCTTCAAGCTTCTCGTTAAGGGTGCGTAGGGTAGGAGCTGGCGGCTTGGGAACTTTTTCCAATGCTAATGTTGATGTTGCTCTCTTCCTCTTGGGCTTGGGTGCAATATGCTCAGTGTAGCACACTTCATTAGGGTTGGCACATACTCCTTGGATAACCAGACGAGCAGTGGTGTACTTGACACATATCAGCTTCCCGTTCTTGTCGGTTTGGACCGACAAAAGTCATTCATTCTCCCTAGGTTGAAGAAGTGGAGTATCCTTGGGGATAGCGATCTGCTTCCCCTTAGCACTTACTTCAAACAGTAGCCTTGTAGGAGGAAGATCAAATGGTTCTTGTACGTAGTAGGCTTGCTCGTGACGCTAGGGTACTATAGCGACGTGCTTCAGCGGCACAATGGCGAGAGGCTTCGGTGGCACAATGGTGAGAGGCTTCGGCAGTGCGAGGACGAGGGCCTTCGAGTCATCACTGGGGATATTGTCAAAGTCCACGCTGTAGGAGACGACTGCCTTGACCGCCATTGCTAATAGATCTAGATTGGAGAGCTTCTCTGAGAAAAAGGTGGCTGGTTATGGGATACAGTTGAGGGGGGTCTAGGTACGTATTTATATGGGTTTTTAGGAGATAGGATGAGGATGATTCCTAGGCTCTACAGGATCCATACGAAAGAATATCCGATTACGATTGGATTATGCGCGAATATCCGTAGGAAGATTTTAGAAGAATAGGGAGTGAGAGTCGGGATGAGGGGCGACAAGGGGGCACCGACCGGCCCCACATAGGCACTGGCCGGCCCCACCAGAGGCCCACTTCGGGTGCCCTTCTGCCTGGTACCTTTAGACTCTTCCTATTTTCTGTTAGACATAATTTTGAATAAATTTTTGTACCGAATAAATAAAGCTTAATATGTTGGTAAATGGATAAAATCTATTTCATCAACTACTCCTGAATCAAATTGTTCTAAATAAAGTTTAAGTCAGTGTCCATTTACCTTGAATAACGTACCTTCGCTTGATTGTAGAGTTACTGCTCCGTGTGGTGATGAATTCACGATGGTGAAGGGTCCTTCCCATTTGCTCCTTAATTTTCCAAGCCCAAACAATTTGAACCTGGAATTAAAAAGTAATACCTTATCTCCTGGTGCAAATTCCTTCTTCTTGATCCTCTTGTCATGCCATCTCTTTGTTCGTTCATTGTAGATCTTCGAATTGTGATACACCTTTTCTCTCTATTCTTCTAGTTCTGATAATTGCATTTTTCTTTTATCTCCCGCGGCTTCGAAATCCATATTCCATCTTTTGATAGCCTAGTGTGCTTTATGTTCTAGTTCAACTAGCAGGTGACAGGTCTTACCATATACCAATTGATATGGTGACATACCCAAAGCTGTTTTATAAGTTGTCTGGTATGCCCATAATGCATTTGGTAACTGGTCCTTCCATAAAGTTCCCATCTCATTCACTGTCTTCTGGAGAATATTTTTGATTTGTTTATTTGATGTTTCTGCTTGGCCACTTGTCTGAGGATGATATGGAGTATCGACATTATGTCGTATTCCATGAGCTTGTAGGTATGAGTGAAACTTCTTATCAGTGAAATGTGTCTCACCATCACTTATAACCATCCTAGCTGTTCCAAACCTCGGAAATTTAACCTCTTCAAACATCCTCTTTGAGTGTCTTGAATCAGCCCTTTTGCATGGCATGGCTTCTACCCACTTGGATACATAGTCAACTGCCACCAAAATGTACTCATAATTCTATGATTTCACAAACCATGTAATCAATTCCCAAGACATCAAAGAACTCTAGTATTGATATTTCTGTGCCTCTGACATGCCCCACATCTTCAGATGAAATCTTTAGTGTCTTCGTGCATGGTTGGCCAGAAGAAACCACTCTGCCAAAATTTTGCATGAGTACGTAATACCCCATAATGACCTCCATATGATGATGAATGACATTTTTAAATGATCTGCAAGCCCTCCTCCACTGGTACACATCTTATAAGCAACCCATCTGAGCATACACGAAAGAGATAGGGTGGATCCAATATGTGGAGACGACTTTCATAAATGAGTTTCCTCTTATTTTCTCCTTGTGGTACGTATTCTGCAACGACAAAGTTGACAATATTCGCGCACCAAGGATTGGTCATGGTCACTTTAAATAGCATGTCATCTCTTAATGAGTCATTAATAGGTTATTCCTGACGTTCTTTAAAATATATCCTAGACAAATCAAATTCTTGAAGTAATAGAATCCATCTTATCAATCATGGTTTAGCATCTTTCTTAGTGAGCAAATTTTTAAGAGCAGCATGGTCAGAATAAACAATTATTTTTGCTCCAACTAAGTAAGACCTAAATTTATCAATAGCAAAAAGAACAACTTAAAAGTTCTTTTTTAGTGGTTGGATAATTTAATTGTGCTTCTGTCATTGTTTTGCTAGCATAAGCAATTGCATGATGTAGTTTATCTTTTGTTTGTCCTAAGACTGCGCCTACAGCATAATCACTAGCATCACACATAATTTTAAAAGGTAAAGACCAATCAGGGGGTAGAGTGATTGGTGCTGATGTAAGTGCTTTTTTAAGAATATTAAATGACTCTAAGCATTCATTATCAAATTCAAAAGGTACATCCTTAGCTAACAATCTAGTCATTGGCCTAGCAATTTGTGAGAAATTTCTTATAAACCTACGATAAAAACCACAATGACCAAGAAAGCTATGGATTCCTTTTATATTAACAGGTGGAGGTACTATTTGATTACTTCAATTTTAGCTTTATCTATCTCTATACCTCTTTTCTTTCTGACACTAAGTGTCCTAACACTATTCCTTCTCTAACTATAAAATGACATTTCTCCCAATTGAGGACTAAGTGTTTTTCTTCACATATCTGCAAAACCTTATCAAAATTCTCTAAACAATCATCAAAAGTTTTTCCATAAACTAAAAAATCATCCATCAATACTTCCATGATTTCTTCTATCATATCAGAAAATATAGACATCATGCATCTTTGAAAAGAAGCGGGTGCATTACATAATCCAAAAGATATTCTACAATAAGCATAAGTTCCATAGGGACATGTAAATGTGGTTTTGCTTTGATCATCAGGGTGAATAGGGATTTGGTGATATCCTGAATAACCATCAAGGAAATAAAAGAAAGAATGATTGGCTAAACGCTCTAGCATCTCATCAATGAAAGGTAGAGGAAAATGATCTTTCTTTGTTGCCTTGTTGAGTTTTCTATAATCTATGCACATTTGCCATCCAGTAACAGTTCTTTGGGGTATTAATTCATTTTTATCATTTTGGACAACTGTCAGTCCTCTCTTTTTAGGTACCACAGGACTTACCCACTCACTATGCGGTATAAGATATATAATCCCCGCATGCAAAAGTTTTAAGACCTCTTTCTTTACTACTTCTCTCATCGTATTCTAGAGTCTACGCTGAGGCTCTCTTGAAGGTGTAATTTCTAGATTGGTTGGTATGCGATGAGTGCAAAGAATAGGGCTAACCCCTTTTAGGTATTGGAGGGAATAACCAAAAGCAGCACGGTGTTTTTCTAGAAGAGTTATTTGTTTATAAGTCTCCTCGTCTAAGAGTTTATCACCTATAATTACAGGATATTTTTTATCATTATTTAGAAAAACATATTTAAGTCAAGAAGGCAGTGGTTTAAGCTCAATAGGAGGTTTAAGTGGCTCTAGTAATTCATCAAGAGGTTCAGGATCAATAGGATCCTCTTCCTCTTCATTAGTGAAGAACTGGGTATCATCTTCTAAATTAGGTTGTCTAAAATTATCGAATTCGGATGTCTCAACCTCTTCTATTGGATCTAGTTTAGGAAGGGGTTCTGCTTTAACTTTTACTGCATGAGTTATAGGCATTGAAAAACTAAACCCTTTCCCAAATTTAATGTCTAATTTACCACTACGACCTTCTTGAAGAAGTTTCATTATAGGTACTCCAATCATTACATCAAAATACCACACATCAAATATATAAAAATTTAGCAAAATATGGAAATCATTAATAACAATAGCAAGTGCACTCAAAACACCTAAGTTGGGAATAGTGTGTCCTGAACAATTCTTTAATAATTTATTTGTAGGAATTAATGGCATGTCTCTCAAAAAATGTTCAGCAAAAGTGTATGACATAATGTTGACTCCTACAACTGGGTTGTATAAAGCTTTAAAAGGATATGAATCTACTTGCAACTTTATAACAACACATGATGAATTAAAGTGAATTACTTCAGGGAATTGCTTAGATTCTATTAACCAATCATCACCCAAAATAAAAATTAATTCTCTTATAACTTCTCTAAGAAATTTTAAATCATCAGGATGTGAGAAATTAGGATTAAAATCCCTAGATTGCTGGGGTTGAATAATCTTACGATAAAATGTAGTATTACCAAAATCATCAAAGAAATCATCCTCAATTTCAAACAACCATTCAGAATTAGGAGTTATCTCCGTCTCATTAGCTAATTCAACTATAGATTGAGATGAATCAGGTAAAAGTTTATTTTTAGCTAACTAAGATTCTTCTGCTAACAATTCATCTTTTTCTTCAGGGAGATTATTTAAAATATTAGTTAGAATAGTTTTAGCATCATCTACAGTAATATGTATAAATGCTCCTCCCGAGGCCAAATTAAGGTATTCTTGATTTTTATTATTAAGGCCTAAAAATAAATGTTGTAAAAGCATGGGTTCTGGTAAAGCAAGATTAGGTCTAGAATTTACAAAGCTGTCAAAGCGATCCTAAGCCTTACCTAGCGATTCATTGTCTAATTGTTTGAATCCTATAATTTCAAACCGAAGTTTAGCGACCTTTTCTACTGGGAAGAATTTAAGGCAAAAGTCTTTTCGTAGTATATCCCAGACTCCTTGACTATTTCCAACATGGTAATTATACCATTTCTTGGCTCGACCCATTAATGAAAATGGAAAGAGTTTCTATCTTAGAGTTTCATCGGCCATGCCCTTAATACTCAGACATGAACATGTCTGCTCAAAATCAGCTAAGTGGGAATAGGGGTTTTTGATAGAATTACCAGAAAAAAATATGTTCTTGAACTAATTTGAATAGTCCCGGGCATAGCTCATAGCCAGATGATGTGATAGGTTTTGAAGATTCCTTTAGCTGGAGGTACGATCCCGATGGTGCTCCATATTGATTCAAAAGTTGAGATTCAATTTCCATTATATATTTTTAGTTTTTTTTAAAAGGATAGCTATAGACTAAGATAGACTAGTGTCAAAATCAGCAAACCGTTCCCCGGCAACGGCGCCAGAAATGCTTGTTGGTATAAATTAACTGCACCCTAATAATGATTATAATCAGATTATCCACAAGCGCACAGATATATACTGATCAGCACTTCACCAAGATCAACCCGGTTTTAATATCGAACCCAAAGGAACAGTAGATGATTTATGACCTAGCCTTTAATTCTTAATTGGGGGTACAATCAATCAAGAAAACTATTGATAATGAGGAAATACTAATGTACTTTGGTTCCAATAAGTGGTAAACTTTGTATAGTACCGTCTTAACGGGCAAGTAACCCGAATAGGTGAAGAATCAGAGTAATCCCCTATCAAGCACCTATAAGCCTACCAATCCTATCAATGGAAAGTGGACTACAGAGTGTTGACGGTCCTTAATGCTCACAATTAACCATCAACTAATCATAGAAAAGGATCCAAATGCAACCAACACCTAGACTTAGGGTTTTATCTGACAGAATTCCACGAGTTTTGGTGTTTGTCTATTTCTGCAGGGGGTTATCAGGAAATACGGAAGAAAGGCCCACACGTCGGGTTTACATAGACATATTAACGTGTCGCGTAATTTTCTATCATCTAGAAGACTCCAGAAGCCACGGGAACGAACGGGAAGGAAATCGGGCTCGGAGGCAGGGCGCCCGCCCAACTCTCCTGGACGCCCGCCCAGCTACTGTGCCCAATCAGGACACGTTTCTCGGATTATGCTCCATCGACCTAAAGGACCAAGGAAAACCGTGCGATCAATGTCGGTTTGATTCGACGGCCCAGATTCACTTGAAGGGACTATAAAACCAGACCTCCCTGACCCCTGGAGATCATACCTCTTCTACAGAATCAAAGTTAGGGTTTCAATTCTTCATCCAAGTAGAGAGGTCCCTCTAGTTCTTCTAGTTCTACCTCTAGTTCATCTAGATCTAGTTCTAGTTCATCTAGTTCTAGTTCTAGTTCCTCTAGTTCTAGTTCTAGTTAGTTCTAGTTGTAATCTAGAAAATAGGGAGAGAGAAGAGGAGAGCGGAGGAGGAGCCGGATCTGTCAGATCTTCCTCAACATTATACTTTTGCAGCAACTGGTTCGTTCTTCATCGTTCTCCAGGTTCTTCAATTCATAATTCCTGAGTTCTTTAATTACTTTTATTTACATTTAAGTTATTTATTGGATTCCCGCTTGCATCAAGTGCTCTAGTCTTTATAACGCTAGAGTAGTAATTAATAGATTAGACGTGGTGTTTAGTCTTGCAATTACCTAGAATTGCACCCAATCCTGCGGATTGTTGTGGTAGCCTTAGGGTAGTGACAGCCCTAACGGTCGACGTATTCCACCTCGGATCGGTGTTTGTAGGACCGTAGTCAGACCTTCCTAGCCCCCTTCTCATCTCTTTCTGTGGTTAGTGCTCTGATGTCCCGATATAGATAATCTTGAAGTAATTCTTGATTCTTAGATCAACTAGAGAACTCTCAGAAAACTTCCTCTAATCCCACCAAAAATAATTATATAGTTATCCTTGGGCGATCTTGATTCTTAATTAGTACACTCACGTTCCCTGTGGAAAATCGATACTCTGGAATACTCCCGGGTGAAGGCTACATCGGTATCCGTGCGCTTGCGGATTTTTTCTGTTTGCGTTTAAAATACCCAACAAGCTTTCTGGCGCCGTTGCCGGGGAGCGGTAGTTGTGCTAGTTTTGAACCAAGTCGTCTGTGTATTCTTTTTCTTTTCCTTTTTTACCACACTCACATTATCATTTTCACCGTACCACATGGATTTCACTCTAAGCATTAATGAGCATGGAATTTATTTCATAGCCACTTCATTTACTCCATGCTCATATGCAACATCTTCACAATCTATTGGTCTCTCCAACATCACCACATTCGAGATCTCCAACCCCCTCTTCCTTTCTATTTATAAAAACTTTAAAAGGGCGGTTGTCGATGCATATGTTTATAATAAATTTTGCAGATCTCGTTGAGTTGATCTTGATATAGGTCAACGTTGGAGGGGAAACCACTTCACTGACATAAATTGATGGTTTCCAAAGGACAAGCTTAGTGTCCTAAAACAAGCACTGATCAGATTGTAACATGAGCTTTTAATTATTTGCAACATTACCTTGTGTGTTGAGCATATAAGGATAATTGTAAAAAAATTCCTTCGGGTATTCTTGTCACTAACCTTTCCAGGATTGGAGCAAGAAGATCGGATGAATGACAAGCACAAGGTATGTCCAACCAATCATCATACAACATTGAATTAAATTCATCCAAACTTGAATTTTGCAAAATTCAAGCTTGGGGGAGTACTTTACATAAAAACATCCTTTGCCATGTTGCTATGCTAGTTGTCCCTACCTTTGAGACATGCTCAATTTGTTAAATACTAATCACACTACTTCATCTCCACTTGAGTAGATCTCTATAAATGCTGTCATGCTACTTTTATTTGCTTTAGTACATGTCTAGGTTTGGAGTAGTTTCATTTATCTCTTAATTAAGCATGGTGCTTAGTTTAGGAATGATGATCTTACTTCCAAAGGATTTTAAATTAAGTATGGTGCTTAGGTTAAAATGCCCTCCTAAATCAAATTAGACATGGTGTCTAGGTTGTTTTTTGAGCCGATAGTATGTTATAGTATGTTTGAGGTCCTGAGATAAACTCACATTGGAGACAAATAGAGAACCACATGAAGTTTAACAATTTACACAAGGAAGGCATAGCTCACAAGAGATGATCCATGGAGGGTGCCACAAACACGATGCACAACCGCTAAGAGAGGAAAGCTTCCACAAGGTGATAATGTACCATCACTCTTCAAGTAAGGTAACATCTTAAGGTACTTGACTATCACTTTTATAAGCTTCTCCTTGGTTCTGGCGTTCACATGAATAAAAGAGACAAACATGTATGATTTACAACTCTAGATTAACCAACCCAATCGATTCAATATGTTTAGTCCTTCCACCTTTGTGATCTCACACTCCTAATCATATGAACTAAAATGTTGCACACTCAATCTTTAGAAAATGATAATCATGTAAAGAAAAAACATTTACTTAGATAGATTATCTTTCCATTAGGTTGAGTGATCTGATCTGACGAATGTTTTAAATGCTACACTCGTGATCTTATTATCCATTAACTTTGTCTTGCTCACTATGCTTAAGGTTAGAGAAAAAAAAGAATAAATACATTTTTGGTTCTGTTGGTGTTCTCCACCAACAGGGCTCATGCACTTGATCTCTGCCTTGTCTCTATGAGCAGGTACACTTCGAGCAAAATATGAAGGACTTTTACAACTCCCAGACTCCACTAAGTGAAGAACCTAGATCTACGAGCACAAACACACTGGAGATACTGGACACTCAGGCAATCACTGTCCTAAGATGCTTGAGGACGTAACTACTGGAGTAACCCCGTTGTGGAAGTAATTACTGACCTTCTGCCGGTCAAGAGAGACAACCCAGGACGCCCCGTCATCCCGATCTCCATCGGCATGGTGGACTTCCTAGAAGCACTCTGCGACTTTGGCTCTAGCGTCAACATTATGCCCAAGGTACTCTATGAAAAAATTCTTTACACATCCTTTACTAGAAACAACCATGTGCTTGCAGCCTACAGATCAGACACTAAGTTTCCCAAAGGGAATATTGAAGAACCTCTGCGTCCGAGTTGGTACCTTGTACACCCCAGCAAACTTCGTGGTGATAGAGACTGGTACTAATGAGAGGGCACCCATCTTAGGGAGGCCATTCCTGAACACCTCGGGAGCTGTCATCTATGCTAGTGCTGCCAAGATCAGTTTCTACATCAAAGGGAGAAATGAGACGTTTTCCTTCAAGAACAAGACTACACAAATCTCAGAGCATTCCCGACATGAACCAAGGAAGAGGACCAACAGAAGGAACAGGAACAAGCAAGTGTGGACCGAGTCAGCTAAGATGGTCACTGCAGCTCAAGGAGGTCAAGATCGTCAACTCAAGTCGCCTTTCTTGATCAAGAAGGATGACCCTAGTGTTCCAAGCATCGAGTGCACAATCAACGGATATTCTTTTCAGAGGACACTCTACGACACCGGATCTGACGTCAACATAATGGCCGCAGTCACTTATCAGCTCCTGCATGGAACCATGCCCCTACAACCAACATACATTCAGATCAGACATTCCGAAAGGTTGAAGGTTATTGACTTGGGAGAAGACGAGTACGATCCACCCATCATCCTTAGAAGACCGTTCTATAGCACCGTTAAAGCAATCATATACATTGGAACTAGAGAAGTCCACATGTATTTCCCCTTTGAGAAGGTACACCACTATTTTACTGACCCTAACTATATAGTTGAAGACTCTAAGCAGGTCAGGACAAGAAGAAGACAACGCAACTGCAACCAGAGGAGGCAAATTATCAAGGACGGATGGGCAGACTACGAAGGAGAAGTTGTAAGGTCTGAAGACATACAACTTGAACAGAACTGTCCTGAGGAGACCATAGCACCGAGTCAGGTGCGTAGAGAGAAGATAGTTATACATGAAGAGCAGGCGCCGCCGGAACCACCGACTGCGCCATCAAGCGAATCCCAGGACGACTGAGAAAACGGAGAGTCCCGTTCGGAGGACTTAAAAACACCGAACGCCTTGCCAAGAGGTAAACTTAGTAGTTATCTTTTTCCTTTCAATTATTTTAAAATAATTTGCTTAGTTAATCAGGTTCATATCATCTTGAAAACAAAATAAAAATGTTAAAAAATAGTAAGCCCCATGTGATTATGCTCATGGCATAAAACCCATAAGTACATTCACTGTGGTGGCATAAAAATAAAATAAATATATTCCTGTCCTATAAAAATGAGAATATAAAAAAAATAAATGATCCTACTAAAGAGAGTAATATTTATTGAGGAGGCTCAACATGATAAAGGCTAGATATTTATGCTAACACTTAACCAGTTCCACAAAGCTTTGTTGTCTATTTGAGCTCCACAGAATTCAAGGATCAAAGAAGTAGACGGAGGACATCCTAATCGCTGTCAGGGTGCTGCCGACATTCAAATACACCTCCGCCACCTGCTAGCTACATCAGAAGAAATTGCGTCAAAATCCAGCTTGGGGGAGAGCACCCCCATTTATCCAGCTAAGTGTTCTACTCACGTTTATACTTTACTCAAATAATAAAAAGATGCATGATCATAAAAACCAAAATAAAGATTTTGTGCTTATATATATATCTTTGCTTAGTTTGCTAAATAAATAAATAAATAAATAAAGTTTGCCATGAACCCTCATAATAAGGTCTCACATGGAAATGATGAATAGTTGCTCTGCCATGACTAGTTCTAAAAATTAAAATCTCTCTCAAGTTTAGGCATGACTGTTATTAATTAAGATTTGCTCTAAACCTGAACTTGTGGGAAGAGTACTTGATCTAAAGTCTAAGTAGTTAACGGATATGATATGGGAAGGTTGAGCTGCTGTTTATTGTTGACGGTCCTTAAGTATCAAATTTAATTATTAAATAAATAAAGAAAAGGATCCAAATGAAATCAAGATCTAGACTTAGGGTTTTATCTGACAGAATTCCACGAGTTTTGGTGTTTGTCTATTTCTGCAGGGGGTTATCAGGAAATACGGAAGAAAGGCCCACATGTCAGGATTACGTAAAGGTATTAACGTGCTGCGCAATTATCTTACATCTAGAAGATTCCAGAAGCCACGGGACCGAAGCGGAGGCGAAACGGGGCCAGACCCTGGGCGGCCGCCCAGTTGGTCAGGGCGCCCGCCCACCTCCTGAGTCCAATCAGGACTCTGCTTTGCGGGAGATCTCCACCGACCTAAAGGATGAATCTAAACCATACAATCTATGTCGGTTTGATCCAAGGGCCCATATTCACTTGGAGGGACTATAAAACCAGACCCCCTGGCCCCTGGAGGAGAGAGCCTCTCAACCCTAATTCATTGTTCCATCAAGGGAGAAGAAGCCTCTGATCAAGATTAGAGCCACCACATCAATTAGACATCTAGATTAGCATAGCTACATAGGATTAGAACTAGAAGGAGTCAATCTTCGATTGGTTTCCGGATCTGTCAGGAGGATTCTTGGTAATCTTCTAATTGTGCTTCTAATTGCTTTCTAATTATCTTTGTTCTTCAATATTATGAATATGACTTTGTTCTACTTCAATATATTGCTTATGACTTTGCTCTACTTGCTTATATTCAAGATTATATTGTTCTTAGTTTATCATAGTTATGTACTTGGCTTAGTTAGATACGATCTATATACATGCTTAGGATCGTATAGCGTTTATCCATCGGATCCATGGGTAACTGATAGATATTGTGTAGGCGTGGTGCTTATACCGTATTTATCTGCGATTGTACCCAATATGCCAGATCATGGGGTGGTTCGTGATAGTGACAGCTTCATTGATTCTTATATAGTCCCCCTCTCGTGTATTGGACTGGCAGAGCAACATTATTACAGGGGAGTGATTGCTATGTTTCTCATATTCCTTGCTAATATCACTATGCATGGGCGTAGTCTTGTCTCACAATGATTGCTAAGTATGCTTGCACTAACTATGATAATGCTAGACTATATAGTTAAGAATAACTTAGGGAATATTCTTGTAGTTCGTTCTAATACCATGCTAATGACTTTCTAGAGTATCTAATTGAGGTGCTTATCATATTTATTATGTAGCTAGATTAGATTAGTTATCCTTGTCACTATTATTATTTCATATATCTTTTATGTGACATTTATCCCTGTATGATGAGTTAGATATAATGTTCTCAATTATACATGCAATGATAGATGCTCAATCTCATATTCTATTCTGTAATCAATAGTGATGATTGCTAATCCCTTCCCAGTGGTAAAAATATAAATAACGATACCTGGAATACTTCCCGGTTAAAATGCTACATCGGTATTAATCTGTGCGCTTGCAGATCCCATTCATTATTTATTTAGAAGAGCAATTGCATATTTCAATACCGCGTCTCTCATATCATGCTGGGGATGACAACTTGGCTTAAGTGGTGTGAGGGATAGGTTTGGCATTTTTGGCACCGTTGCTAGATTTAGAACTTAGTCTACTTTTAGTAATGATGTTAAGAATACCCAACAAGCATTTTTGGCGCCGTTGCCGGGGAAGGTTGATTACTAATCAGGAATGGAATAAAAGATTTTGAGTTATCATTCGCGTCACTAATATGATTGAGCTTATCTATTCTCTCATACAGTTTTACCCTGATATTTTCCTATTTTATCTTATGCAGGGGAATGTATGAATAGAAGACATCTTCCAGGGAATTTTGTTGACAACCCCGAAGCATTATTCAAGAAGACGAGAGCCAAGCTAAAGAAATCATCAACACTTCAGCAAGAAGCTTCATCCAATCAAGAAGATCACCGGAACTTGTCTTCAGAGTTCGAAGCCATGGCGAACAAATCAATCCGCGAGTTCTCAGCTCCCACTACGGACAACATCCGCACTGGACCTGCTGCAGAGATCGATGGCAACTTTGAGCTCAAGCCTGGACTTATCAACATGGTGCAATCCAACCAGTTCTGTGGGAAGGCACACGAAGATGCTAGTGCTCATTTACAACACTTCCTGGAGATTTGCAACACATTCACCATAGCAGGAGTTTCCAAAGACGCTGTACTACTTCGCCTCTTCCCATTCTCACTGTTAGGAAGAGCGAAGCAGTGGTTCTACGCTACAAAGGAGAAGAATACTACGTGGGCACTCTACTCAACAAACTTCCTGGCAAAGTTCTTTCCCATGGGCAAGACCAATGCTCTCCGTGGGAAGATTACAAGTTTTCAGCAACAAAATGATGAATCTGTTCCAGAAGCATGGGAGCGCTTTCAAGACTACATCCTAGAATGTCCCCATCATGGAATGGAGAGTTGGCTATTGATGCAGACATTCTATCATGGGCTCAGCAACAATGCCCGAGAGACTATGGATGCTGCAGCTGGAGGAGCATTCTTATCACTTACTATACCACAAGCCACAGCTCTTGTGGAGAAGATGGCGTCCAATCAAAGCTGGAATGAATAGAGGACCCAGACACGCAAGAGAGGTGGAGGTATGCATCAGCTGAAGGAGGTAGACATGCTGTCTGCAAAGCTAGACCTGCTCATGAAGAAGCTCGATGATAGAGCTAGAGACAAGAAAGAAGTTATGTACATCTACGACTCTCACATGACTTGTGAGGAGTGTGGAGACACTGGACACTCAGGCAACCACTGCCCTGAGATACTTGAGGATGTGAACTACATCAACAACAACAACTACTACTACATCCGTCCTCAACAAAATCAAGGTTGGAATCAACAGAGGCCTAACTACTCAGGTAATTATCAAGGTAACAATTCTTACAACAACAATAACAATTTTCCACCTTTGAGAGAGTTAGTGTCTAATCAAGGAAAGCTAATGGATAACCTATCTAAGAAATTGGCATCTATTGATAAAATACTAGAAAATATAAATAATAGAATGGATAATTTCTCTACTGCCATCAAGAATCAAATTAGCTTTAATAAAATGATTGAATCTCAGTTAAATCAAATAGCTGCTGTTGTTCCTACTACTAACCCCGGTATACCATCACAACCGGAAGGATTAGAATCTGCCAATCTTGTAGACATGTTTGATGCAGGTAATTGGAGTAACCCCGTCAATGAATTCTCTACTGACCATCTGCCGGTCAAGAGAGGCGATCCAGGACGCCCCGTCATCCCGATCTCCATCGGCATGGTGGACGTCCCAGGAGCACTCTGTGACTTTGGCTCCAGTGTCAACATTATACCCAGAGTACTCTATGAAAAATTCTTTACATATCCTTTATTAGAGACAACCATGTGTTTGCAGTTTGCAGATCAGACGATAACTTTTCCAAAAGGAATAGTGAGGAACCTTTGTGTCCGAGTTGGTACCTTGTATGCACCAGCAGACTTCGTAGTGGTAGAGACCGGAAATGATGAGAGAGCACCTATCATTCTAGGGAGGCCATTCTTAAACACCACGGGAGCTATCATCTACGCTAGTGCTGCCAAGATCAGTTTCTACATCAAAGGGAGGAAGGAGACATTTTTCTTCAAGAATAAGACTACACAAATTCCAAATCAATCCAGACGTGGATCAAGGAAGAGGACCAACAGGAGGAACAGGAACAAGTGTGGACCGAGTCAGCTAAGATGGTCACTGTAGTCCATGGAGGCCAAGATCACCAACTGAGGTCACCGTTTTTGACCAAGAAGGACGACCCAGGAATGCCAAGCATTTACTGCTCCATAAATGGATACAACTTCTACAAGACGATTTGCGACACCGGATCAGGCGTCAACATAATGGCCGCAGTCACCTATCGGCTCTTGTTCGGGACCATGCCACTAAGACCAACATACATTCAGCTCCAGATGGCAGATCAGACATTTCGAGAAGTTCAAGGAACAGTATCTGATGTCCCAGTCAAAATAGACGATCATTTTGTCTACACAGACTTTCAAGTTGTTGACATGGGAGAAGACGAGTGTGATCCACCCATCATCCTTGGAAGGCCGTTCCTCAGCACCGTTAAAGCAATTATCTACATTGGAACCGGAGAAGTCCATATGCACTTCCCCCCTGAGAAGGTACGCCGTTATTTTACTGACCCTAACTATATCGTTGAAGAATCTAAGCAGGTCAGAAAGAGACGCAACCGCAACCAGAGGAGGCAGATCATCAAGGATGGATGGGCAGACTATGAAGGAGAAGTTGTAAGATCAGAAGACGTTGAGTTTAAACAGAATTATCTAGAGGAGATTGAAGCACCGAGTCAGGTATGGAAAATGAAGATAACTATACAAGAAGAGGAGGCACTGCCGGAAGTACCGACTACGCCACCCAACGAACCTCAGGACGATTAAGAAATTGGAGAGTCCCGTTTGGAGGACTTAAAAACACCGAACGCCTTGCCAAGAGGTAAACTTGGTAGTTACCCTTTCCCTTCCAATTATTTCAAATAGTTTACTTAGTTAATCATGTTTATACTGTCTTAAAAAAAAATAAAAATATGAAAAACAGTAAGCCTCATGTGAGTATACGAGTGGCATAAAACCCATACGTACATTCACTGTGGTGGCATAAAAATAAAATAAATATTTTTCTGCTTTATAAAAACAAAAAATATAAAAACAGGGAGTAATATTTATTAAGGAGTCTCAAGATAATAAAGGCTAAATATTTATGCTAACACTTAATCAGTTCCACAAGCTTTGTTGTCTATTTGAGCTCCACAGAATTTAAGAATCAAGAAGACTAGCAGACGGAGGACATTCTAATCGCTGTCAGAATGCTGCTGACTTTCAAATACACCTCTACCACCTGTTAGCTACATCAAGAGAAATTACGTCAAAATTCAGCTTGGGGGAGAGCACCCCCATTTATCTCGATAAGTATTTCTATCTATCTTTATACTTACATTATTTTAGAATATTAAAATACACATAAACTATGGAAAAACCAAATAAAGATTTTATGCTTATATATATCTTTTGCTTAGTGTGTTTAATAAATAAATAAAGTGTCTATGCTAATTTGTATCTAAATAAAACTTAAGCTTGGATATGATAAATAGTTGCTCTGCCTAATTTGCAAATTTTAAGTTCTCTCTCAAGTTTAGATATAACAGTTATAATTTAAAGCTTGCTCTAGACCTAAACTTGTGGGATGAAAAAGTCTAAGTTGTTAACGGATAAGATATGGGAAGGCTGAGCTGCTGTTTATCTGTTCCTAGAGATGCTAGAATTCTGGAGAATTTTATCTTGAAAATCTTTAAAATGTTGCATGATGAGTTCCTGTATGATGAGAGTTTAAATTCCTACCACAGCCATATATACATGCTTGCTAGACTTTGAGCCACACATTTACTATTTACTGCTTATGAGCATTGAGTGTGGTCAAGCTGTGTAGACCCTTAGGAGCTTGTCATGTGGTTAAATCAAGATTTCACTTGCACGTTCACTCATATATGCTACTTCTACTCCGGAAGTACCATCCACATATATCCACCCATTCCATCTCCAGAACCACCTAAAAATATTCTACTCCTAATCCGGGAGAGAATAACCAAAAATATTTCTGTTTTCCCCTTGTGAAATAAATGCTCAAGTTATCTTGTTACTACCACTTGCTATATTATCTCAAGAGATGAGTGCTCTAAAAAAAAGAGAGAAAAGGAATAATACGAGGAAATAAAAAGGAGCAAGTGCTCAGAACCTCAAAAAGAAAAAAAAGTGAGACGAGAGGTAAAAATGGACAAGTGTCCGACAGTAGAATTAGGGGTGCAAGATACCCACCTGAGAGACAAGAAAAAGAAGAGCATCTCATTCTCATCATAAAGTTTCAAAAGCAAGGAAGGTATGTATCCCCTCAAAAGAGCAAAAGTAGAATTAGACTTCCACCACCATTGTTTTCACCATTGTTATCACCATCATCACCATATACCATTCATTCGCCACACATGCACATCTTGATTAAACTTATTGACTTGTTATTTTTGATCCGTGGTTTGACTATGCAATAAATGTCTTGTAAGTATGTATACTTTATCTCCCACCTATGAGCTCAAGATATTAAAGCCTTAGTAGAGTAGGGTGAGAGAGAAGGCAATATCACTATGCCTCATACCACAAATACCACATATCTTGAGAGAAGGTATATACCATCAATGCCTTGGTAAGGATCCAAAAATACCACAAAAGAGAGACCTGAGAGAATCATACAAGGAATCTCTGAGTTTTATTTGAAAATCTGCAAAAATCCCAGAGCTATAGCTGATCAAGAATAAGAGACATGGCACTTGGCTACACTGTTCTATCTTTTAACCACTCAAGACAGAAGTGACAGTTACAAGTCCCATGGTGAAGGTAAAGTAAGTAAGTTTTAAGTCTTGACAGTTTACTCTAACTTAGAGATGAGATCTTATTTAAAAGCATGTGTACCGTCAAATTTTTAAAGATATTGCAACTACTTCTGATCCATAGCTGAGTCTATCCTTGCTCAGGGACAAGCAAGAGGTAAGCTTGGGGGAGTTTGTTGACGGTCCTTAAGTATCAAATTTAATTATTAAATAAATAAAGAAAAGGATCCAAATGAAATCAAGATCTAGACTTAGGGTTTTATCTGACAGAATTCCACGAGTTTTGGTGTTTGTCTATTTCTGTAGGGGGTTATCAGGAAATACGGAAGAAAGACCCACATGTCAGGATTACGTAAAGGTATTAATGTGCTGCGCAATTATCTTACATCTAGAAGACTCCAGAAGCCACGGGACCGAAGCGGAGGCGAAACGGGGCCAGACCCTGGGCGGCCGCCCAGTTGGTCAGGGCGCCCGCCCACCTCCTGAGTCCAATCAGGACTCTGCTTTGCGGGAGATCTCCACCGACCTAAAGGATGAATCTAAACCATACAATCTATGTCGGTTTGATCCAAGGGCCCATATTCACTTGGAGGGACTATAAAACCAGACCCCCTGGCCCCTGGAGGAGAGAGCCTCTCAACCCTAATTCATTGTTCCATCAAGGGAGAAGAAGCCTCTGATCAAGATTAGAGCCACCACATCAATTAGACATCTAGATTAGCATAGCTACATAGGATTAGAACTAGAAGGAGTCAATCTTCGATTGGTTTCCGGATCTGTCAGGAGGATTCTTGGTAATCTTCTAATTGTGCTTCTAATTGCTTTCTAATTATCTTTGTTCTTCAATATTATGAATATGACTTTGTTCTACTTCAATATATTGCTTATGACTTTGCTCTACTTGCTTATATTCAAGATTATATTGTTCTTAGTTTATCATAGTTATGTACTTGGCTTAGTTAGATACGATCTATATACATGCTTAGGATCGTATAGCGTTTATCCATCGGATCCATGGGTAACTGATAGATATTGTGTAGGCGTGGTGCTTATACCGTATTTATCTGCGATTGTACCCAATATGCCAGATCGTGGGGTGGTTCGTGATAGTGACAGCTTCATTGATTCTTATATAGTCCCCCTCTCGTGTATTGGGCTGGCAGAGCAACATTATTACAGGGGAGTGATTGCTATGTTTCTCATATTCCTTGCTAATATCACTATGCATGGGCGTAGTCTTGTCTCACAATGATTGCTAAGTATGCTTGCTCTAACTATGATAATGCTAGACTATATAGTTGAGAATAACTTAGGGAATATTCTTGTAGTTCGTTCTAATACCATGCTAATGACTTTCTAGAGTATCTAATTGAGGTGCTTATCATATTTATTATGTGGCTAGATCAGATTAGTTATCCTTGTCACTATTATTATTTCATATATCTTTTATGTGACATTTATCCCTGTATGATGAGTTAGATATAATGTTCTCAATTATACATGCAATGATAGATGCTCAATCTCATATTCTATTCTGTAATCAATAGTGATGATTGCTAATCCCTTCCCAGTGGTAAAAATATAAATAACGATACCTGGAATACTTCCCGGTTAAAATGCTACATCGGTATTAATCTGTGCGCTTGCAGATCCCATTCATTATTTATTTAGAAGAGCAATTGCATATTTCAATACCGCGTCTCTCATATCATGCTGGGGATGACAACTTGGCTTAAGTGGTGTGAGGGATAGGTTTGGCATTTTTGGCACCGTTGCTAGATTTAGAACTTAGTCTACTTTTAGTAATGATGTTAAGAATACCCAACATTTATCTGTTCCTAGAGATGCTAGAATTCTGGAGAATTTTATCTTTGAAAATCTTTAAAATGCATGATGAGTTCCTGTATGATGAGAGTTTAAATTCCTACCACAGCCATATATACATGCTTGTTAGACTATGAACCATACATTTACTTTTTACTGCTTATGAGCATTGAGTGTGGTCAAGCTGTGTAGACCCTTAGGAGCTTGTCATGTGGTTAAGTCAAGATTCACTTGCACGTTCACTCACACATGCTGCTTCTACTCTGGAAGTACGCATCCACATATATCCAGCCATTTCCATCTCCAGAATCACCTAAAAATATTCTACTCCTAATTAGGGAGAGAATAGCCAAAAACATTTCTGTTTTCCCTTGTGAAATAAATGCTCAAGTTATCTTGTTACTACCACTTGCTATATTATCTCATGAGATGAGTGCTCTAAAAAAAGAAAAAAAAGAAAAGAAAAAAAAGTATATGAGGAAATAAAAAGGGGCAAGTGCCCGGAACCTCGAAAGAAAGAAAAAGTGAGACGAGAGGTAAAAATGGACAAGTGTCCGACAGTAGAATTAGGGGTACAAGATACCCACGTGCAAGAAAAATAAAACATAGAGCATCTCATTCTCCTCAAAAAGTTTCAAAAGAGCAAGAAAGGTATGTATCCCCTCAAAAGAGCATAAGTATAATTAGACTTTCACCATTGTTATCACCATCATCACCATACACCATTCATTCACCACACATGCACATCTTGATTTGACTTATTGACTTGTTCTTCTGGATCCATGGTTTGACTATGCAATAAATGTTTTGTAAGTATGTATTAGTTGTCTCCTACCTATGAGCTCCAGATATCAAAACCTTATTAGAGTAGGGTGAGAGAGAAGGCAATACCACTATGCCTCATACCAAAAATACCACATACTTTGAGAGAAGGCATACACCATTACTGCCTTGGTAAGGATCCAGAAATACCACAAAAGAGAGACTAGAGAGTCATACAAGGAATCTCTGAGTTTTATTTGAAAATCTGTAAAAACTCCAGAGCTATAGTTAATCGAAGAACAAGAGACATGGTGCTTGACTAGACTGTTCTATCTTTTAACTACTCAAGACAGAAGTGACGGTTACAAGTCCCATGGTGAAAGGTAAATGAGTAAGTTTTAAGTCTTAACAGTTTACTCTAACCAGAGATGAGATCCTGTTTAAACGCATGTGTATCTTTAAGTTATGAAACCACTGCAGAAACTCTTGAGTTCATCTTTGCTCAGGGACGATCAAAGGTTAAGCTTGGGGGAGCTTGTTGACGGTCCTTAATGCTCACAATTAACCATCAACTAATCATAGAAAAGGATCCAAATGGAACCAACACCTAGACTTAGGGTTTTATCTGACAGAATTCCATGAGTTTTGGTGTTTGTCTATTTCTGCAGGGGGTTATCAGGAAATACGGAAGAAAGGCCCACACGTCGGGTTTACATAGAGATATTAACATGTCACGCAATTTTCTATCATCTAGAAGACTCCAGAAGCCACGGGAACGAACGGGAAGGAAATCGGGCTCGGAGGCTGGGCGCCCGCCCAACTCCCCTCGGCGCCCGCCCAGCTACAGTGCCCAATCAGGACACGTTTCGCGGATTATGCTCCACCGACCTAAAGGATCAAGGAAAATCATGCGATCAATGTCGGTTTGATCCGACGGCCCAGATTCACTGGAAGGGACTATAAAACCAGACCTCCCTAGCCCCTGGAGATCATACCTCTTCTACAGAATCAAAGTTAGGGTTTCAATTCTTCATCCAAGTAGAGAGGATCCCTCTAGTTCTTTTAGTTCTACCTCTAGTTCATCTAGATCTAATTCTAGTTCATCTAGTTCTAGTTCTAGTTCCACTAGTTCTAGTTCTAGTTAGTTCTAGTTGTAATCTAGAAAATAGGGAGAGCGAAGAGGAGAGCGGAGGAGGAGCCGGATCTGTCGGATCTTCCTCAACATTATACTTTTGCAGCAACTGGTTCGTTCTTCATCGTTCTCCAGGTTCTTCAATTCATAATTCCTGAGTTCTTTAATTACTTTTATTTACATTCAAGTTATTTATTGGATTCCCACTTGCATCAAGTGCTCTAGTCTTTATAACGCTAGAGTAGTAATTAATAGATTAGACGTGGTGTTTAGTCTTGCAATTACCTAGAATTGCACCCAATCCTGCGGATTGTTGTGGTAGCCTTAGGGTAGTGACAGCCCTAACGGTCGACGTATTCCACCTCGGATCGGTGTTTGTAGGACCGTAGTCAGACCTTCCTAGCCCCCTTCTCATCTCTTTCTCTGGTTAGTGCTCTGATGTCCCGATATAGATAATCTTGAAGTAATTTTTGATTCTTAGATCAACTAGACAACTCTCAGGAAACTTCCTCTCTTCCCACCAAAAATAATTATATAGTTATCCTTGGGCGATCTTGATTCTTGATTAGTACACTCACGTTCCCTGTGGAAAATCGATACTCTGAAATACTCCTGGGTGAAGGCTACATCGGTATCTGTTCGCTTGCGGATTTTTTCTGTTTGCGTTTAAAATACCCAACACAGAGGAATCAACGCAGCTATAAAGTTACCTACGCGAACTACCACTCTCCGGCTGATCAGGAGACATTCACAAGCAACCATAGCCTAGACACCACGTCTACGCTACGAATCACTACTCCGACCTAGGAGCTACCCAAATTGTAGTACTCAATATAATATGAGTTGCAAACCAAAGAACGAATACAAACAAGTTGCATACTTGAATCAGAAAGGGTAAATACAGAAGTACCTCAGAACGTAGCTCCGGGCGAGGGAGCCAAATCTAAACGAATACAGCTCCTAAGGAAGCTCCGACAGGCCGGGACTCCTCTGAATCGCTACTTCTCTACTCTATCTCTCTAATCTCTATCTTGATTGCTAGCCTAGATCTAGTGGATGTGTATCTAATGCTCTGACTCTTCATCTCTTAATGTGGCTGTTGATATTTGGTAACGCAATAAGGAAATGATCCGCAAGCGCACGGATATCGGTGAGCATTTCACCCGGGAGATTATCCAAAGTTATCGTATTTATATTTTTACCACTGGGAGAAAGGGTGCATCTGACTAACCAAATCTATTGCTACTATCCCTTTAGGCTACAAAGAATGTCTCTCGATGTGAGTGATAAATAGAGAAGACTGCAACCGTAGTCTCCTTCTAACCTTGGTAAGGATGATCTACTGTTCTAATGGGGAGGCTAACGGAATCTAGACACCACAAAGGATGTTCAACCCGTACCTATAAACCCTATCCTTCCTGCTAACGAGATGTGATCTGCAAAGGTAACTCGGAATTGTCACGTTCCTCACTACTACCACGGTCCAGCTAGTCAGGGAATATCTATGAGTACCCCAGCATAAACACCACGTTTACGCCAGCAATGATTACTCTAAACTCTACGCGAAGAGATTAAAGTAAACTCATAAACCATAAGAACAATAAAACAAGAACTTACTAGAATTTAGAAGTCGAAATACTGAAGAATCCTAGGAGCAAGCTTCGGGTTAGGAGAACTTGATCCCGCAGGTACAAGCTTGGAGTAGACACCGACAGGCCGGGCTTCCTCCAGTCTTCACCTCCACTCTATCTCTCTCAATCTAAAAAGAAATATTAATTAGAGAAGAGGTTTTCCTTCGAGGGCACCCCTCAATCTCTATGATAATTTCTTCATGTCTTCTCCAGGGGCCATGGGGGTCTCCTTATATAGTCCTCCCCTTCTATGCGTTTTTGGGTCGATAGGCGAGGTGGTACTATGTTTTCCTTGACCCAATAGGTCGGTGGAACATCCCGAGCGAAGAGAGTCCTGATCTGGTTCCAACAGGGGGCGGGCGCCCAGGTCACCAGGGCGGGCGCCCTGGGCCTGGCCCCGTTTCGCCTCCGCTTCGGTCTCGTGGCTTCTGGAGTCTTCTAGATGGTAGAAAATTGCGCGGTGCGTTGATATCTCTATGTAATCCTAACATGTGGACCTTTCTTCCTTATTTCCTGATAACCCCCTGCAGAAATAGACAAACACCAAAACTCGTGGAATTCTGTCAGATAAAACCCTAAGTCTAGATGTTGATTTCATTTGGATCCTTTTCTTTGTTTATTTGATAATTAAATTTGATACTTAAGGACCGTCAACAGTGGCCTCCTCCAGGGGGGTCTAGCCTTCTATTTATAGCCTATTGAGATGGACACATGCCGTTGGATCAAACCGATTTAACAATCAGACGAGATGGCTCCTCAAAGGCGGTGGAGGAAGCTTCGGGAAGGGGGGAGCAAACCCTAACCATAGGGGGCCGGCCGGCGCTAGGGTGTGGCCGGCCGACCCCACCTCGCGGCTACTGGCTCCCCCGTTGCGTCGGGTGTCTTCTAGGGTGTTCCTGATTCCTCTGGTGTCATCCTTCCATCACGGATACGTTTCGTGGCCAATTAGCACTTAAATCCCTCTTTTCAGCTCTTTTTGAAATTATCCCTAGAAAACACAAAATATGAAAAACTCATGGAAATTGTCAGTGATAACCCTATTCTAGTATATATTGATATCTGGTTGAGAAATAAATGCTAACAAATTTTGTAAGTTAACAAGTTTCCAATTGTGATCTCCAGCAAAAAAGGCTCAAGAACCCCTCACAAATCACTTCGTGAGGCTCGAAACAATCTCCAGTCACAAGCTCAACACCTCCACTGCTCCAAGCCATGTAGGGTGTCGAGAAACACCCAAGAGTAACAAGAAATCCACAACAAACTCAAGGATCAAGTGCCACTAGATGCAACTCTCAATGCAAATAAACAAAGAAAAGGATCCAAATACAGCCAACACCTAAACTTAGGGTTTTATCTGACAGAATTCCATGAGTTTTGGTGTTTGTCTATTTCTGCAGGGGGTTATCAGGAAATATGGAGGAAAGGCCCACATGTCGGGTTTACATAGAGATATGAACGTGCCACGCAATTTTCTATCATCTAGAAGACTCCAGAAGCCACGGGAACAAACGGGAGGCCAAGCGGGCTCGGGGGCAGGGCGCCCGCCCTCCCCCCATGGGCGCCCGCCCTGTCCCAGAGTCCAATCAGGACTCTCTTCGGGGATTACGCTCCACCGACCTAAAGGATCAAGAATAACCATTCAATCAATGTCGGTTTGATCCGACGGCCCAGATTCACTTGAGGGGCCTATATAAGCAGACCCCCTGGCCCCAAGAGGAGGCAACCCCTTGATCCATATTCATTATTCATAGACAGAGCAAAAGCTAGGGTTTAGAGATGAGAGCTCTCCTCTCTTCTCTAAACTAGAGTAGATCTAGATAGTAGCGAGATGGAGAGCGAGGGAGGATTGGAGGAGAGGCCGGCCTGTCGATTCTTCCTCCGGTTGTACTTCACCATGATCAAGCTCTAATCAAGCTTGCTCATGGGATGACTCTAGTAATCTACTTCTAATTCATTATGCAATTACTAATCATGTATGTTCTGGTTCACAACTCTTTTGAGTACTTCTAATCTATAGGACCCTATAGGTTAGAGTTGTAGTATAGGTGTAAGCGTGGTGCTTAGACCTAGAGTACTTGTGAATATCCACTGTCTAGCTGGATCGTGTGGTAGGCCGCGTAGGTGATAGTTACGTTGGTCCCCTGTAGTCCACCTCTTGTTAGTACGACGGGTAGGGTTTATCGGCCTATGGAGAAGCATCCTTTGTGGTGTATTCTTATCACGTGGTTCGTCCTAGACATAGACATACCCCTTTAAAGTAGAGAAACCATAGTTATCCTCTCTATTCTGCTACCATCGCCCATATATTAGATTGCTCTACTCTCTATTCCCATATTATCACCCATTGTTATCTTACCTTTAATATTGTTCTTATTCAATTCTACCATCTTTCCTATTTACACTCATCTATCTATCTTGGTTAAGTTAGAGCGTAGTTGGTTCTCCTGTTTCCCTGTGGATACGATGAAACCTTTAACTGGGTAAAAGCTACAACGGTATCCGTGCACTTGCGGATTTATCTGTGTGCGTATAAATACCATAGTACACTCTAGTGTCATGTTGGGGATAACAACCTAGTATTCAAGTGGTGTTAGCAAGTGTCAACAAGCATTTTTGGCGCCGTTGCTGGGGAGACGGTTGCTGAGTTGACTACGAACTAGCTCAATCATTTTCTAAAAAATAAAAAAATATATATATACTTTTCCTTTTATCTTTTGCCTTATCTCTGCTATTCTTTCTTCTTATCTAATCCTTGATTTCTTGTCACACCCATATTTTAAGAACAAAATAGGATGCATAAAAGACTCATATGTGCCCCAAAAAACAGTCGCACACATAAGTAGACAAATCTCAAATGTACCATTGTAGTGTTTATTACATAGCGGAATATAAAATATCACATAGTCTCTTACAAAGATGATAACATAAAGTAAACAACGCTCTCGACGGAAGCTCCACACAGGGACAGCATTGACTGGTTGACTCCAAGCCTAGTACTTGTTGACGGTCCTTAAGTATCAAATTTAATTATCAAATAAATAAAGAAAAGGATCCAAATGAAATCAACATCTAGACTTAGGGTTTTATCTGACAGAATTCTACGAGTTTTGGTGTTTGTCTATTTCTGCAGGGGGTTATCAGGAAATAAGGAAGAAAGGCCCACATGTCGGGATTACATAGAGATATCAACCCACCGCGCAATTTCCTATCATCTAGAAGACTCCAGAAGCCACGGGAAGGAAGCGGAGCCCGAAAGGGGCTAGGCCCAGGGCGCCCGCCCTGAGGACCTGGGCGCCCGCCCCCCTCTGGACTCTGTTCCGGACTCTCTTCGTACACGACATTCCACCGACCTATTGGATCCAGAATAACATAGTACCACCTCGCCTATCGACCCAAAAACGCATAGAAGGGGAGGACTATATAAGGAGACCCCCTCTGGCCCCTGGAGAAGACAAGGAATTATCATAGAGATTGAGGGGTGCCCTCGAAGGAAAACCTCTTCTCTAAATAATATTTCTTTTTAGGCTTAGCAACCAATGTAAAGTAGAAATAGATCTTCTAGTTTCTACTAGATTGAGAGAGATAGAGTGGAGGTGTGGATCGGAGGAAGGCCGGCCTATCGGTGTCTACTCCGATTTATACCTACGGGATCAAGTCTCCTAACCCGAGGCTTGCTTCTAAGATTCTTCAGTAATTCGACTTCTAATTACTAGTAAGTTCTTGTTTTATTGTTCTTTGGTTTATGAGTTTACTTTAATCCTCTTACGGTTGAGTATTAGAGTAATCACTTGTTAGCGTAAACGTGGTGTTTAGGCTAGGGTACTCATAGATATCCCCTGACTAGCTGGACCGTGGTAGTAGCGAGGAACATGGCAATTCCGAGTTACCTTTGCAGATCACATCTCGTTAGCAGGACGGGTAGGTTTATAGGTGCGGGTCGAACATCCTTTGAGTTGTCTAGATTCCGTGAGCCTCTCCAATAAAACAGTAGATCATCCTTACCAAGGTTAGAACGAGACTACGGTTGCAGTCATCTCTATACATCACTCACATCGAGAGACATTCTTTGTAGCCTAAAGGGATAGTAGCAATAGATTTGGTTAGTCAGATGCACCCTTTCTCCCAGTGGTAAAAATATAAATACGATACTCTGGAAATCCTCCCGGGTGAAATGCTCACCGATATCCGTGCGCTTGCGGATCATTTTCTAATTGCGTTACCAAATATCAACAAGCATTTCTGGCGCCGTTGCCGGGGAGAAAGACGGTTTGCTGAGATAACTTTGAGTCTTGCTATTATCTTGTATTATACTTTTATACTTTTTTATCTTTTTATTTTTATGGATAACTTAAATTCCATACCTATTATTGAATTCTTTGCACCTTCGGAGACCAGCCATAGACCATGGGAGTCAACACGTCCTGCCCCTAATTATGATCTGTGTCCGGAGTTGATTGCAATAGGTCAAAACCAACCCTTTTCTATAGCCGAGGTCCTATCTTTTAATCAAAAAGATAATGCACTTTTAGCTACACCTAGGGAATATGTTAATCTTACTATAAACTCTGGTTTAGACCTAGCCCTACAAGACCATGTTTTTTCTCGATATTTTCATATTGGTCTTAATCATATAACCTTTGGTAGAGTCCTTCGTTCTTTATCTATTAGTAAAGGAAGGTATGTCTTCATTTGTGGACATCCTTCTTGTACTAGTCTTCATAGAAAAATCTTAGAAATAGAGAAGGAATCATCTCCCAGACGAGGAGAGGAAGTTTCAATAACCGATTTTCAAACATTTCAATCCCATAATTCGGCTATCCAACCCATCCTAGAGTTTAATAAATTCTACTATGCTCTTTCTCTTGAACCTCCCGATAATCCTATGAATCTCTCTAGACATCCCATGCATAAGAAGGAGGATCGAGAAGAGCAACATCGATGGCTAGAGGGCATTAAAAATCCATGTGCTATCACCATTGAATGGATAGATAAAACAAACTTGAGAGACAATCCTAGAGGAATTTTAAGCATTCACGAAGAATCATCCTTGGAGTTTGATAATGAGAGTAACAACAGTGGGTATGGAAGTTATTTCTTAAATACCTTACCCAGTCCTTGCTCATATAAAACATCTCTCCAATCAATTAGTCTCTCCATCCTTATCACATTTGAGATCTCCAACCCTCTCTTCTTTTTTATTTATAAAAACTTTAAAAGAGCGGTTGTCGATGCATATGTCTATAATAAATATTGCAGATCTCGTTGAGTTAATTGATGGTTTCCCAAGGACAAGCTTAGTGTCCTAAAACAAGCACTTCTAATTATTTGCAACATTGCCTTGTGTATTGAGCATATAAAGATAATTGTAGAAATATTCCTTCGGGTATTCTTGTCACTAACCTTTCCAGGATTGGAGCAAGAAGATCGGATGAATGACAAGTACAAGGTATGTCCAACCAACCATCACACAACATTGAATTAAATTCATCCAAACTTGAATTTTGTAAAATTCAAGCTTGGGGGAGTACTTTACATAAAAACATCCTTTGCCATGTTGCTATGTTGGTTGTCCTTACCTTTGAGACATGCTCAATTTGTTAAATACTAATCACACTACTTCATCTCCACTTGAGTAGATCTCTATAAATGCCATCATGCTACCTTTGTTTATCCTAGTAAGTGTAGGTTTGGAAGTACTCGACATACTTCCATTGGCTTTTAAATTAAGCATGGTGCTTAGGTTAAACAGCCTTCCTTAATGTGATTAGACATGGAGTCTAGTTTGGTTACTGAACTAAAAACTGCTTGAGTAGATATTGGTATATTTTGTGGGACTAACCCCTGCAGGAGAACTTTCAATATCAACCAGGGAAGTCCTGAGATAAAGTCGCATTTGAGATGAAGAAAGTGACACATGAAGTTTAACAATCTGCACAAGAAAGACGTAGCTCATAAGAGATGATTCATGGAGGGTGCCACAAACACGATGCACAACCACTAAGAAAGGAAAGCTTCCACAAGGTGATACTATACCATCACTCTTCAATAACATCTTAAAGTACTTGACTATCGCTTTTATAAGCTTCGCCTTGGTTCTGGCATTCACATAAATAAAGAGACAAACATGTATGATTTATAACTCTAAATTAACCTAACTGATTCAGCATGTTTAGTCCTTTAATCTTTGTTCTTAGTCCTCAATCATATAAGCTAATATGTTGCACATTCAATCTTTGGAAGATATAAACAAAACATAAATATAGATAGATTATCTTTCCATTAGGTTGAGCCATCTGATCTAACACATGTTTTAAATGCTACGATCCAACAACTTTGTCTTGCTCACTATGCTTAAGGTTGGAGAAGAACAAATACACTTTTGGTTCTGTTGGTGTTTTCCACCAACAGGGCCCATGCACTTGATCTCTGCCTTGTCTTTATGAATAGGTACACTTCAAGCAAAACATGGAGGAGTTTTACAACTCCCAGATTCCATCAAGTGAAGAACCGGGATCTACGAGCACAAACACAATGGAGATCAGACACTTAGTTTCCCAAAGGAAATATTGAAGAACCTCTGTATCCGAGTTGGTACCTTGTACGCTCCAGCAAACTTCGTGGTAATAGAGATTGGTACTGAGGAGAGGGCACCCATCATCTTAGGGAGGTCATTCCTAAACACAAGAGCTATCATCTACGCTAGTACTGCCAAGATCAGTTTCTACGTCAAAGGGAAGAAGGAGACATTTCTTCAAGAACAAGACTACACAAATTCAAGATCAATCCAGACGTAAACCAAGGAAGAGGACCAACAGGAGGAACAGGAACAAGCAAATGTGGACTGAGTCAGCTAAGATGGTCACTGCAGTTCAAAGAGGTCAAGATCGTCGACTCAAGTCACCTTTCTTGATCAAGAAGGACGACCCTGGTGTTCCAAACATTGAGTGCACAATCAATGGATACTCTTTTTAGAAGACACTCTACGACACCGGATCTGATGTCAACATAATGGCCGCAGTCACTTATCAGCTCCTGCATGGAACCATGCTCCTACAACCAGCATACATTCAGCCCCAGAAAATTTTCAGGTCATTGACATGGGAGAAGACAAGTATGATCCATCCACCATCCTTGGAAGACCGTTCCTCAGCACTATCAAAGTCATTATCTATACTGGAACCAGAGAAGTCCACATGCACTTCTCCTCTGAGAAGGTACGCCACTACTTTAATGATTCTAACTATATAGTTGAAGATTCTAAGCAGGTCAGGACAAGAAGAAGACAACGCAACCGCAACCAGAGGAGGCAAATCATCAAGGACGGATGGGTAGACTACGAAGGAGAAGTGATAAGGACTGAAGACATACAACTTGAACAGAACTGTCCTGAGGAGACCGTAGCACCGAGTCAGGTATGGAAAGAGAAGATAGTTATACACGAAGAGGAGGCGCCGCCGGAACCACCGACTACGCCACCCAGCAAATCCCAGGACGACTACGAAAACGGAGAGTCCCGTTCGGAGGACTTAAAAATACCGAACGCCTTGCCAAGAGGTAAACTTGGTAGTTATCATTTCCCTTTCAATTATTTTAGATAGTTTACTTAGTTAATCATATTCATACTATCTTAAAAATAAAAGAAAATAAAAATGTGAAAAACAGTAAGCCCCATGTGAGTATACGAGTGGCATAAAACCCATAAGTACATTCACTGTGGTGGCATAAAAATAAAATAAATATTTTTCTGCTTTATAAAATGAAAATATAAAAAACAGGGAGTAATAATTATTAAGGAGTCTCAAGATGATAAAGGCTAAATATTTATGCTAACACTTAATCAGTTCCACAAGCTTTGTTGTCTATTTGAGCTCCACAGAATTTAAGAATCAAGAAGACTAGCAGACAGAGGACATTCTAATCGCTGTCAAAATACTCCTGACTTTCAAACACACCTCTGCCACCTGCTAGCTACATCAAGAGAAATTACGTCAAAATTCAGCTTGGGGGAAAGCACCCCCATTTATCTCGATAAGTATTTCTATCTATCTTTATACTTATACTATATTAGAATATAAATACACATAACTATGAAAAACCAAATAAAGATTTTATACTTATATATATTTTGCTTAGTGTGTTTAATAAATAAATAAAGTGGCTATGCTAATCTGTATCTAATAAAACTTAAGCATGGATATGATGAATAGTTGCTCTGCCTAATTTGCAAATTTGAAGTTCTCTCTCAAGTTTAGATATAACTGTTATAATTTAAGGCTTGCTCTAGACCTAAACTTGTGGGATGAAAACTTGATCTGAAGTCTAAGTTGTTAACGGATACGATATGGGAAGGTTGAGCTGTTGTTTATCTGTTCCTAGAGATGCTAGAATTCTGGAGAATTTTATCTTTGAAAATCTTTAAAATGTTACATGATGAGTTCCTGTATGATGAGAGTTTAAATTCCTACCACAGCCATATATACATGCTTGCTAGACTTTGAGCCACACATTTACTATTTACTGCTTATGAGCATTGAGTGTAGTCAAGCTGTGTAGACCCTTAGGAACTTGTCATGTGGTTAAATCAAGATTTCACTTGCACGTTCACTCATACATGCTACTTCTACTCCGGAAGTACCATCCACATATATCCACTCATTTCCATCTCCAAAACCACCCACAAGTATTCTACTCCTAATCCGGGAGAGAATAACCAAAAATATTTCTGTTTCCCCTTGTGAAATAAATGCTCAAGTTATCTTGTTACTACCACTTGCTATATTATCTCAAGAGATGAATGCTCTAAAAAAAGAGAAAAAAAAGAAAGAAAAAATAATAATAAATACGAGGAAATAAAAAGGGGCAAGTGCCCGGAACCTCGAAGAAAAAGAAAAAAGTGAGACGAGAGATAAAAATGGACAAGTGTCCGACAGTAGAATTAGGGGTGCAAGATACCCACCTGAGAGAAAAAAAAGAAGAGCATCTCATTCTCCTCATAAAGTTTCAAAAGCAAGGAAGGTATGTATCCCCTCAAAGAGCAAAGTAGAATTAGACTTCCACCACCATTGTTATCACCATCATCACCATACACCATTCATTCGCCACACATGCACATCTTGATTTGGCTTATTGATTTGTTTCTTTGGATCCATGGTTTGACTATGCAATAAATGTCTTGTAAGTATGTATACTTTATCTCCCACCTATGAGCTCCAGATATTAAAGCCTTATTATAGTAGGGTGAGAGAGAAGGCAATGCCTTATACCACAAATACCACATATCTTGAGAGAAGGCATATACCATCAATGCCTTGGTAAGGATCCAAAAATACCACAAAAGAGAGATCTGAGAGAATCATACAAGGAATCTCTGAGTTTTATTTGAAAATCTGCAAAAACTCTTAAGCTATAGCTGATCAAGAATAAGAGACATGGCACTTGGCTAGACTGTTCTATCTTTTAACCACTCAAGACAGAAGTGACAGTTACAAGTCCCATGGTAAAGGTAAAGTAAGTAAGTTTTAAGTCTTGACAGTTTACTCTAACTCAGAGATGAGATCTTATTTAAAAAGCATGTGTACATCAATTTTTAAAAATATTGCAACAATTTATGATCCATAGCTAAGTCTATCCTTGCTCAGGGACGAGCAAGAGGTAAGCTTTGGGGAGTTTGTTGACGGTCCTTAAGTATCAAATTTAATTATCAAATAAATAAAGAAAAGGATCCAAATGAAATCAACATCTAGACTTAGGGTTTTATCTGACAGAATTCTACGAGTTTTGGTGTTTGTCTATTTCTGCAGGGGGTTATCAGGAAATAAGGAAGAAAGGCCCACATGTCGGGATTACATAGAGATATCAACCCACCGCGCAATTTTCTATCATCTAGAAGACTCCAGAAGCCACGGGAAGGAAGCGGAGCCCGAAAGGGGCCAGGCCCAGGGCGCCCGCCCTGAGGACCTGGGTGCCCGCCCCCCTCTGGACTCTGTTCCGGACTCTCTTCGTACACGATGTTCCACCGACCTATTGGATCTAGAATAACATAGTACCACCTCGCCTATCGACCCAAAAACGCATAGAAGGGGAGGACTATATAAGGAGACCCCCTCTGGCCCCTAGAGAAGACAAGGAATTATCATAGAGATTGAGGGGTGCCCTCGATGGAAAACCTCTTCTCTAAATAATATTTCTTTTTAGGCTTAGCAACCAATGTAAAGTAGAAATAGATCTTCTAGTTTCTACTAGATTGAGAGAGATAGAGTGGAGGTGTGGATCGGAGGAAGGACGGCCTGTCGGTGTCTACTCCGAGTTATACCTACGGGATCAAGTCTCCTAACCCGAGGCTTGCTTCTAAGATTCTTCAGTAATTCGACTTCTAATTACTAGTAAGTTCTTGTTTGATTATTCTTTGGTTTATGAGTTTACTTTATCCTCTTCCGGTTGAGTATTAGAGTAATCACTTGTTAGCGTAAACGTGGTGTTTAGGCTAGGGTACTCATAGATATCACCTGACTAGCTGGACCGTGGTAGTAGCGAGGAACGTGACAATTCCGAGTTACCTTTGCAGATCACATCTCGTTAGCAGGACGGGTAGGTTTATAGGTGCGGGTCGAACATCCTTTGTGTTGTCTGGATTCCGTGAGCCTCCCCAATAGAACAGTAGATCATCCTTACCAAGGTTAGAACGAGACTACGGTTGCAGTCTTCTCTATACATCACTCACATCGAGAGACATTCTTTGTAGCCTAAAGGGATAGTAGCAATAGATTTGGTTAGTCAGATGCACCCTTTCTCCCAGTGGTAAAAATATAAATACGATACTCTGGAAATCCTCCCGGGTGAAATGCTCACCGATATCCGTGCGCTTGCGGATCATTTTCTAATTGCGTTACCAAATATCAACAGTACTCATAACGGTAATCCTCATTCCAGTCATCTTCATTATCATATCCTGAGGTGTTGGAAAATTGCAAGAGTGAGCACATATCGTACTCAACAAGTATAACCAGGGGTTCATGAGGCTCAAAATAGCTGACACTGTTTTGACTGCATTTAGCTTTTAATAGTGGATAGCATGTTTAATCATTCGATAGCAAATGTCAAGGTAGCATAATTAATTCCATAACCACATGATCAATGTATACAAGAATTAAGAATAACACATATAAACAACATAATAAACCATCAATTATCATCATTACTCATGTTCATTAGTGTCCATCTATTCCGTCAGTTTTCCGGGCCGCCCGTATCCGTGGGCACGGCTAGTATACCAGATTTAACACTCTACAGAGGTTGTACATCTTTACCCATGAGTCGTGATTTATCCTTTCGCCCGAGGTAGCTAGTCTCTTAACCCCCTTCCAAGGGAGGTCGGCAGGGATCACTATGAAGCCTTTCAAAAGTTCGTCTAACATGTTAGGGCCGCAAGGTTTCCTTTGCGCGCAGATATAGAGCCCCCCTTCCAATGGCACAATGACTCGCAGCCTATACACATACAGACAGAGGCCGCACTATACCCAAAACGGTTCAGCCCCTCCGCCCTTTCGGGTAACCTCTAACAAGCTAGAAAAGTTCTTCATACTGAGCTAAAGCCAGAGCCATATAGCCCTCATGGTTGTACGAGTTGTCCCAGCTTTTGCCAAGGGATAAGTCCTTATGGAGGGTCAAGATCAATCCAGCAAAAGCCAAAGTTCTTTCCACCCTTTATATTCAAGTTGCTAGAAAGCTTATTTTATTGTTTATTGTATATTCAAATATTCATGTTACAAGATCATGGATTAATAATCAAGCACTAGCAAGAACTACCCAAATGCATATCTGTTGATATTTGGGAACGCAATAAGGAATTGATCCGCAAGCGCACGGATATCGGTGAGCATTTCACCCGGGAGGTTATCCAGAGTTATCGTATTTATATTTTTACCACTGGGAGAAAGGGTGCATCTGACTAACCAGTCTATTACTACTAACCTTTAGGCACAAAGAATGTCTTTCGATGTGAGTGATAAATAGAGAAGACTGCAACCGTAGTCTCCTTCTAACCTTGGTAAGGATGATCTACAGTTCTAATGGGGAGGCTAACAGAATCTAGACAACACAAAGGATGTTCGACCCGCACCTATAAACCCTATCCTTCCTGCTAACGAGATGTGATCTACAAAGGTAGCTCGAAAATGTCACGTTCCTCACTACTACCACGGTCCAGCTAGTCAGGGAATATCTATGAGTACCCCAGCCTAAACACCACGTTTACGCCAGCAATGATTACTCTAAACTCTACGCGAAGAGATTAAAGTAAACTCATAAACCATAAGAACAATAAAACAAGAACTTACTAGAATTTAGAAGTCGAATTACTGAAGAATCCTAGGAGCAAGCTTCGGGTTAGAAGAACTTGATCCCGCAGGTACAAGCTTGGAGTAGACACCGACAGGCCGGGCTTCCTCCACTCTACACCTCCACTCTATCTCTCTCAATCTAGTAGAAACTAGAAGATCTATTTCTACCTTACATTGATTGCTAAGCCTAAAAAGAAATATTAATTAGAGAAGAGGTTTTCCTTCGAGGGCACCCCTCAGTCTCTATGATAATTTCTTCATGTCTTCTCCAGGGGCCAGGGGGGCCTTGCTTATATAGTCCTCCCCTTCTATGCGTTTTTGGGTCGATAGGCGAGGTGGTACTATGTTTTTCTTGATCCAATAGGTCGGTGGAATATCCCGAGCGAAGGAGTCCTGAATTGGCTCCAGCAGGGGGGCGGGCGCCCAGGCTTCCAGGGCGGGCGCCCTGGGCCTGGCCCAGCTTCGCCTCCGCTTCGGTCTCGTGGCTTCTGGAGTCTTCTAGAAGATGTAAAATTGCGCGGTGCGTTGATATCTCTATGTAATCCTGACATGTGGGCCTTTCTTCCTTATTTCCTGATAACCCCCTGCAGAAATAGATAAACAACAAAACTCGTGGAATTCTGTCAGATCAAACCCTAATTCTAGGTGATGGTTGCATATTGGTCCTTTCTCTTGTTTATTTGATAATTAAAATTGATACTTAAGAACCGTCAACAAATACCCCCATACTTAGGCTTTTAGTCGTCCTCGAGAAAAGGATGGTTAAGAACAAAATCTGGGGTAAACATTTAAAACATTTTCTTTACAATTGCAGGGTGTTCAAAATTCCACTGTGTACTGTAGTCAGGGAAGTATATGGTTAAGAGTAAAGATTCTTTCTTTTCAATCCTGTCACTTGGAGTTTTTGTATATTTTTGAAAGAAAGTTAGCATACCTTTTGATCCTCATAGGTTCTCTCAGATCACTCATTATCTTTTATATATATATCTCACTGAGGCTGTTTTATTTTGCAAAAATTCTCAAGCATACTTACTTTGGATTTATTGCCTGATCAAAACGGGATCCGAGGAGGGAAATGTCATACTCTTAGATCAAAGACTTTGGAAATTAAAAACTTTGTCAACTCTTGCTGGCATATTGCTTATTAGAGGGACCATGGGCTATCATTTTTTTCTTTCTTCTTTTTTTTTAAGTGGATACCGAGGTACCCCTAATTCTACTGCCGGACACTTGTCCATTTTTTCTGCGAGGTTGTCGAGCACTTGCTCCTTTTTATTTCCTTGAAATATCTCTATTTTTGCATAGCCCATGCCTCTAATGCAATAATACTTCGGAAGAGTGAATCTTACTGAAATAGTGTCTTGATCTTAGAAGCATGATAAATCTCTCAACAAGGGTCTAACTCATTTTGAACAAACTCAATACAGAGCAGATAGCTTTTATAATCATATTTAATATTTCAGTTTTATCAGGCATATAAAACACTGAGGATGGTAGCTAGGAATTTGAATATTTTGAAATAAATTCTCCAAGCAACAATGATATCAAGAATAAGAAACTCATACTCTACCATCACATATTCCATATTGACTTAAGTAACACAGGGTTTTAAAATAATTTTATAATAATTTGCAAGTTTTCAGGAAATATCACAGATTGAGATTAATCATGATTAGAAATATTTTAATCTTTTTATTTTATCATGTCGGGAACAATATTCTGCATAATCTAAAATATATATATGTGTAAAGTAAAGTGTGCAAAGTGTGTACCTGAATCGTGGAGTGGTGTAGTCGGAGTGTGTTTAGCATGTCGAGGGATCTCTCCCATACTTGTTTTCTGCTTTCTTGCACAAAAATAAAGTAGAGACACACAAGACATAATAATAATACTCTTTATTGATCTTGAGGCATTTATTACACAAGGAAGAACAAAATTATTTTTGGCTATTCTCTCCCGGATTAGGAGTAGAATATTTTTGGGTGATTCTGAAGATGGAAATGTATGGATATATGTGGATGGTACTTCCGGAGTAGAAGTAGCATGTGTGAGTGAACGTGCAAGTGAATCTTGATTTAATGACAAGCTCCTAAGGGTCTACACAGCTTGACCACACTCAATGCTCATAAGCAATAAAAAATAAATGTGTGGCTCGAAGTCTAGCAAGCATGTATATATGGCTGTGGTAGGAATTTAAACTCTCATCATACAGGAACTCATCATGCAACATTTTAAAGATTTCCAAAGATAAAATTCTCTAGAATTCTAGCATCTCTAGAAACAGATAAACAGCAGCTCAACCTTCCCATATCGTATCCATTAACAACTTAGATTTCAGATCAAGTTTTCATCCCACAAGTTTAGGTCTAGAGCAAGCTTTAAATTATAACAGTTATGTCTAAACTTGAGAGAGAACTTAAAATGTGCAAATTAGGCAGAGCAACTATTCATCATTTCCATACTTGAGTTTTATTTAGATACCGATTAGCATAGCCACTTTATTTATTTATGAAACACACTAAGCAAAAGATATATATATATAAGCATAAAATCTTTATTTGGTTTTTCATAGTTATGTATATTTATATTCTAAAATAATATAAGTATAAAGATGGATAGAAATACTTATCGAGATAAATGGGGGTGCTCTCCCCCAAGCTGAATTTTGACGTAATTTCTCTTGATGTAGCTAGCAGGTGGCAGAGGTGTATTTGAAAGTCAGCAGCATTGTGACAGCGATTAGAATATCCTCCGTCTGCCAGTCTTCTTGATTCTTAGATTCTGTGGAGCTCAAATAGACAACAAAGCTTGTGGAACTAATTAAGTGTTACCATAAATATCTAGCCTTTATCATGTTGAGACTCCTTAATAATTATTACTCTCTGTTTTTATATTTTTATTTTATAAAGCAGAAAAATATTTTTATTTTATTTTTATGCCACCACAGTGAATGTACTTATGGGTTTTATGCCACTCGTATCCTCACATGGGGCTTACTGTTTTTCACATTTTTACTTTCTGTTTAGAACTTAATTAACTAAGTGAACTACTTGAAATAATTGAAAGGGAAAGGATAACTACCAAGTTTACCTCTTGGCAAGGCATTCGGTGTTTTTAAGTCCTCCGAACGGGACTCTCCTCCTTCTCAATTATCCTGAGGTTCGTTGGGTGGCGTAGTCGGTACTTCCGGCAGCGCCTCCTCTTCATGTATAGTTATCTTCATTTTCCACACCTGACTTGGTGCTTCGGTCTCCTCTGGATAATTCTGTTTAAACTCAACGTCTTCTGACCTTACAACTTTTCCTTCGTAGTCTGCCCATCCGTCCTTGATGATTTGCCTCCTCTAGTTGTGGTTGCGTCGTCTTCTTCTTGTCCTGACCTGCTTAGAATCTTCAACTATATAGTTAGAATCATTAAAGTAATGGCGTACCTTCTCAGAGGGGAAATACACGTGGACTTCTCCGGTTCCAATGTAGATGATAACTTGGATAGTGTTGAGGAATGGTCTTCCAAGGATGATGGGTGGATCGTACTCGTCTTCTCCCATATCAATGTTCTGAAAATCATCTGGAGCTAAATATATATTGGTTGTAGGGGCATGGTTCCATGCAAGAGCTGATAAGTGACTGCGGCCATTATGTTGACGTTCGATCCGGTGTCGTAGAGTGTTTTCTAAAAAGAGTATCTGTTGGTTGTGCACTCGATGCTTGGAACACCAGGGTCGTCCTTCTTGATCAAGAAAGGTGACTTGAGTCGAGGATCTTGACCTCCTTGAGCTGCAGTGACCATCTTAGCTGACTCGGTCCACATTTGCTTGTTCCTGTTCCTCCTATTGGTCCTCTTCCTTGGTTCATGTCGGGATTGCTCTGAAGTTTATGTAGTCTTGTTCTTGAAGGAAAGTCTCCTTCTTCCCCTTGATGTAGAGACTGATCTTGGCAGCATTAGCGTAGATGATAGCTCTGGTGTTTAGGAATGGCCTCCCTAAGATGATGGGTGCCCTCTCCTCAGTACCAGTCTCTACCACTACGAAGTTTGCTGGGGCGTACAAGGTACCAATTTGGACACAGAGGTTCTTTAATATTTCCTTTGGGAAACTAAGTGTCTGATCTCCATTGTGTTTGTGCTCGTAGATCTCGGTTCTTCACTTAATGGAATCTGGGAGTTGTAAAACGCCTTCACGTTTCTCAAAATGTGTCCTGCTCATAGAGACAAGGCAGAGATCAAGTGCATGGGCTCTGTTGGTGGAAAACACCAACAGAACCAAAAGTGTATTTGTTCTTTTCTAACCTTAAGCATAGTGAGCAAGACAAAGTTGATGGATCATGAGTGTAGCATTTAAAATATTTGTTAGATCAGATGGCTCAACCTAATGGAAAGATAATCTATCTATATTTATGTTTTGTTTTTATCTTCCAAAGATTGAATGTGCAACATATTAGCTTATATGTTTTGGAGCATGGGATTACGAAGGTAGTACTAAGAACAAAGATTAAGGGACTAAACATGTTGAATCAGTTAGGTTGGTTAATTTAGAGTTATAAATCATACATGTTTGTCTCTTTATTTATGTGAACGCCAGAACCAAGGAGAAACTTATAAAAGGATAGTCAAGTACCTTAAGATGTTACCTTTGAAGAGTGATGGTACAGTATCACCTTGTAGAAGCTTTCCTTTCTAGCGGTTGTGCATCGTGTTTGTGGCTCCCTCCATGGATCATCTCTTATGAGCTACGTCTTTCTTGTGCAAATTGTTAAACTTCATGTGTCACTTTCTTTATCTCCAATGTGAGTTTATCTCAGGACTTCCCAGGTTGATATTGAAAGTTTTCCTACAGGGGTTAGTCCCACAAAATATACCAATGTCTACACAAGCAATTTTTAGTTCGATAACCGAACTAGACTCCATGTCTAATCAAATTAAGGAAGGCTGTTTAACCTAAGCACCATGCTTAATTTAAAAGCCAATAGAAGTATGCGCAGTACTTCCAAACTAACACTTACTAGGATAAACAAAGGTAGCGTGATGGCATTTATAGAGATCTACTTAAGTGGAGATGAAGTAGTGTGATTAGTATTTAACAAATTGAGCATGTCTCAAAGGTAAGGACAGCCAACATAGCAACATGGCAAAGGATGTTTTATGTGAAGTACTCCCCTAAGCTTGAATTTTGCAAATTTCAAGATTGGATGAATTTAATTCAATGTTGCATGTTGATTGGTTGGGCATACCTTGCGCTTGTCATTCATCCGGTCTTCTTGCTCCAATCCTAGAAAGGTTAGTGACAAGAATACCCAAAGGAATATTTCTACAATTATCTTATATGCTCAATACACAATGTAATGTTGCAAGTAATTAGAAGTTCTTGTTACAATCGGATAAGTGCTTGTTTTAGGACACTAAGCTTGTCCTTGGGAAACCATCAATTAACTCGACGAGATCTGCAATATTTATTATAAACATATGCATCGACAACCGCTCTTTTAAAGAAGAGAGGGTTGGAGATCTCAAATGTGGTGATAGCACATGAATTTTTAATGCCCTCTAGCCATTGATGTTGCTCTCCTCGATCCTCCTTCTTATGCATGGGATGTCTAGAGAGATTCATAGGATTATCGGGAGGTTCAAGAGAAAGAGCATATTAGAGATTATTAGGCTCAAGGATGGGTTGGGTAGCCGAATCATGGGATTGGAAAGTTTGTAAATCGGCTATTGAAACTTTCTCTCCTTGTATGGGAGATGATTCCTTCTCTATCTCTATGATTTTTCTATGAAGACTAGTACAAGAAGGATGTCCACGAATGAAGACATACCTTCCGTTACTAACTGATAAAGAAAGAAGGACTCTACCAAAGGTTATATGATTAAGACCAATGTGAAAATATCTAGGAAAAACATGGTCTTGTAGGGCTAGGTCTAAACCAGAATTTATAGAAAAATTAAAAGATTCCCTAGGTGTAGCTAAAAGTGCATTATCTTTTTGATTAAAAGATAGGACCTCAGCTATAGAAAAGGGTTGGTTTTGACCTATTGCAATCAACTCCGGACACAGATCATAATTAGGGGCAGGACGTGTTGACTCCCATGGTCTATGGCTGGTCTCCGAAGGTGCAAAGAATTTAATAATAGTTATGGAATTTAAGATATCCATAAAGATAAAAAGATAAAAGAATAAAAGTATAAAAGTATAATACAAGATAATAGCAAGACTCAAAGTTATCTCAACAAACCGTCTTTCTCCCCGGCAACGGCGCCAGAAATGCTTATTGATATTTGGGAACGTAATAAGGAATTGATCCGCAAGCGCACGGATATCGGTGAGCATTTCACCTGGGAGGTTATCCAGAGTTATTGTATTTATATTTTTACCACTGGGAGAAAGGGTGCATCTGACTAACCAGTCTATTACTACTAACCTTTAGGCACAAAGAATGTCTTTCGATGTGAGTGACAAATAGAGAAGACTGCAACCGTAGTCTCCTTCTAACCTTGGTAAGGATGATCTACTGTTCTAATGGGGAGGCTAATGGAATCTAGACAACACAAAGGATGTTCGACCCGCACCTATAAACCCTATCCTTCCTGCTAACGAGATGTGATCTACAAAGGTAGCTCGGAAATGTCACGTTCCTCACTACTACCACGGTCTAGCTAGTCAGGGAATATCTATGAGTACCCCAGCCTAAACACCACGTTTACGCCAGCAATGATTACTCTAAACTCTACGCGAAGAGATTAAAGTAAACTCATAAACCATAAGAACAATAAAACAAGAACTTACTAGAATTTAGAAGTCGAATTACTGAAGAATCCTAGGAGCAAGCTTCGGGTTAGGAGAACTTGATCTCGCAGGTACAAGCTTGGAGTAGACACCGACAGGCCGGGCTTCCTCCACTCTACACCTCCACTCTATCTCTCTCAATCTAGTAGAAACTAGAAGATCTATTTCTACCTTACATTGATTGCTAAGCCTAAAAAGAAATATTAATTAGAGAAGAGGTTTTCCTTCGAGGGCACCCCTTAGTCTCTATGATAATTTCTTCATGTCTTCTCCAGGGGCCAGGGGGGCCTTGCTTATATAGTCCTCCCCTTCTATGCGTTTTTGGGTCGATAGGCGAGGTGGTACTATATTTTTCTTGATCCAATAGGTCGGTGGAATATCCCGAGCGAAGGAGTCCTGAATTGGCTCCAGCAGGGGGGCGGGCGCCCTGGGCCTGGCCCAGCTTCGCCTCCGCTTCGGTCTCGTGGCTTCTGGAGTCTTCTAGATGATGTAAAATTGCGCGGTGCGTTGATATCTCTATGTAATCCTGACATGTGGGTCTTTCTTCCTTATTTCCTGATAACCCCCTGCAGAAATAGATAAACAACAAAACTAGTTCTAGGTGATGGTTGCATATTGGTCCTTTCTCTTGTTTATTTGATAATTAAAATTGATACTTAAGAACCGTCAACAATATCCAAATAGGTAACAAAGAATTCAGGATAACAATCATCTATGATTTTGCTAAGGTCATCAAGGTGGACACATGCATATGATATATGTATTAAAAGTGTGTAGGTAACAAGGATAATCCCAAGTTATACTTGCCTTGTTCAAAGCTCTCCTGAGCCTGCTGGTCTTCAAATACTTGATCTTGAGCACCAACGTACAGCTCACCGTCTAATCCCAATCATCAATCAACAACACACAATCCAATGTAGACAATCATACACAAAGCAAACAAGATATAATTAGAACAATACACCAAACAGTGGTAAAACAAATATAAAAGTTTATCAAAATATTCTAAAAAGCGCTACGATCACACCAACGTAAAGTTCACGAAAATCGGAATTAAAACGTAGAAGATATGAATTTTCCAAGATTTCCTAGAGAAATAATTAATTAAATGTTACTGCAGAATTAAAAAGTTTCAAAACTGTAAACTAATACTTCTAACATGTAGACCTCGTTGAAACGAATCTAACGAAATTTGGATGGATAAAAACGGAGTTAAAATGAGCATTTTATGGCCTAAACAAACTCAATGGCATTTTTGTAAATTCTGGAAAGCGCCTTTTCACTTGAACCGACGAGAATACGTCTTCGGATCTGGAAAGCGTCAACCCGCAAAGGCGCCAAGGACCGCGGGTTGATTTCTCTAATCCAGAGGGTCTCTTTAGCAAAAATTGAAACGAAACGGTATCTTCTTTTCTGTGCCATAGGATCTCGATCGGACGGCTGCAGATCCACCCCGAGGCACTCCGGCCGGCCGGCCGCCGAAAACAGGAGCCGACGCGGCGGTGCGCCATGAACGCCGCCATCCAGCTCGCCGGAGTTCGCCGTTTACGCGATTCCGTGCACAAAAATTCAAACCGAGCACATGGGCGAGAAGAGGAGAGTGTGGCGATCTCACCTAGGGGGTCGATTCGGCTCGAGAAGGAGCAGAAACAGCTGGGCACTCACCGCGGCGGAGAGGACTCTCGGCGAGATCTAGTTGTCATGGAAGACGAAGCTAGAGCTCGGGTTGAACGGCTTAAGTGCGAAAGGGGGTCTACGGGGTTGGTTTGAGAGCTTTATAGGGGCATGACACGTGGATTGGGAAGGGATCCCGAGGAAACCGGGATTTCCCCGTCGTTCGGTGGATTCTCCGGTTCTGTTACGGTGGAGAAGAAGGGAAAGGTGGGAGGGGAGGCTGACTTGTGGGTCCCGTGTGACAGCAAGAGAAGGAGAAGAGGGCCCGGCTGCCAGTGACCAAGAGAGGGGAGAGGCGTGCTGCGGGCCTGTTGCTGGGCTTCGGCCAGGGAGCTGGTTGGGCCGAGCACGGCGGAAAACCAGGCGCTGTGCTGGCTAGGCTTCGGCCTAGTTCGAGGGGCTTTTCCCTTTTCCTTTTTTTAGTTTTCTTTTCCAAGAGAAATGTGAACATAGATAAATAAATAAAATCCAACAAGCAACACAAAAACACTATGCTCCAGCATGAATGCACAATCAAGGTTACTAAACCTATTATCAATTTTAATTTCCATGAAATTTATTTATTTACTAATTTTAAATGCTCACAAAAATTCTTAAATAATCAAATTAATTCCTATTAATTCAAAATCAAATTTTGGGTGTTACAAACTCTACCCCCCTTAAAAGAATCTCGTCCTCGAGATTGAAAGGTGCTTACTCAAACAAGTATGAGTATGATTTCCTCTCTTTCCCAAGTTGCCTCTGCTTCCGAATGCCGATTCCACTGCACTTTGCACATTCTGATGACCCGACTTCTGGTGACTCTCTCAGCGGTCTCCAATATTCTGACCGGATACTCTTCATAAGTGAGATCACCTTTAACAGAAAGCTCTTCCAATGGTATTTGCTCCTCAAGTACACGCAAACACTTCTTAAGTTGTGACACATGGAACACATCATGCACACCAGATAAACTTTCAAGCAACTCTAACTGATACGCTACTTCTCCACACCTTTGCAAAACTTTAAACGGACCGACATACCTTGGAGCTAGCTTTCCTTTCATATTAAACCTCTTCACACTCCGCATAGGTGACACTTTCATATAGACATAATCACCTTCCTCGAAAGCTAGTTCTCTCCTACGTGTATCTGCATAACTTTTATGACGAGACTGAGCAACTCTCAGATTATCCCGGATAGTCCGCACTTGTTGTTCTCCATGTCTAAGCACATCCGTACCAAACACCTGAGTCTCTCCTGTCTGATTCCAAAACAAAGGTGTTCTACACTTACGACCATATAATGCTTCGAACGGTGCCATTTTAAGACTTTGCTGATAACTGTTGTTGTAAGAAAACTCTGCATATGGTAAACTCTTATCCCAACTGGTTCCATATTGCAATGCACAAGCTCTCAACATATCTTCTAGTATCTGATTGATTCGCTCAGTCTATCCATCTGTCTGTGGATGATATGCTGTACAAAAATTCAACTTTGTCCCTAAGGAATCATGCACTGCTTTCCAGAAAGTAGAGGTAAACTGAGTGCCTCTATCAGATACAATCTTCTTAGGCACTCCATGCAAACAAACTATCCGCTCCATATACAACTCTTCTAGTCGAGCTCCTGAATCAGTGGTTTTGACTGGCAAGAAGTGAGCAACTTTAGTCAATCGATCCACTATTACCCATATTGAATCATATCCTCTCTGTGTACGAGGTAAACCCACTATGAAATCCATGCCTACTTCTTCCCACTTCCATTCAGGAATCTTCATTGGTTGCAACAGTCCAGATGGCCTCTGATGTTCAGCTTTCACTCGCTGACAAGTATCACACAAAGCAACATATTCAGCCACATCTCTCTTTAAACCATACCACCAGTACTTCTGTTTCAGATCTAGATACATCTTAGTGCTACCAGGATGAATGGAATATGCGGACTATATAAGCAGACCCCCTGGCCCCTGGAGGAGGCAACCCCTTGATCCATATTCATTATTCATAGACAGAGCAAAGCTAGGGTTTAGAGATGAGAGCTCTCCCTCTTCTCTAAACTAGAGTAGATCTAGATAGTAGCGAGATGGAGAGCGAGGGAGGATTGGAGGAGAGGCCGGCCTGTCGGTTCTTCCTCCGGTTGTACTTCGCCATGATCAAGCTCTAATCAAGCTTGCTCATGGGATGACTCTAGTAATCTACTTCTAATTCATTATGCAATTACTAATCATGTATGTTCTGGTTCACAACTCTTTTGAGTACTTCTAATCTATAGGACCCTATAGGTTAGAGTTGTAGTATAGGTGTAAGCGTGGTGCTTAGACCTAGATTACTTGTGAATATCCCCTGTCTAGCTAGATCGTGTGGTAGGCCGCGTAGGTGACAATTACGTTGGTCCCCTGTAGTCCACCTCTTGTTAGCAGGACGGGTAGGGTTTATCGGCCTATGGATAAGCATCCTTTGTGGTGTATTCTTATCACGTGGTTCGTCCCAGACATAGACATACCCCTTTGAAGTAGAGAAACCATAGTTATTCTATCTATTCTGCTATCATCGCCCATATACTAGAATTGTTCTATTCTCTATTCCCATATTATCACTCACTGTTATCTTACCTTTAATATTGTTCTTATTCGATTCTACCATCTTTCCTATTTACACCTATTTACTTTCTTGGTTAAGTTAGAGCATAGATCAGTTCTCCCGTTTCCCTGTGGATACGATAAAACCTTTAACCGGGTAAAAGCTTCAACGGTATCCGTGCGCTTGTGGATTTATCTGTGTGTGTATAAATACCATAGTACACTCTAGTGCCATGCTGGGGATGACAACCTAGTATTCAAGTGGTGTTAGCAAGTGTCAACAAACATAACACTTCGAATGAACTACATGTTGGATGCGCAGACGCTGTGCACCGGACGTGGCCTGCTCACACCAAACACTATTGAGTGAGGTTTGAAAACCTCTCAGTTCACACCGGACACATCCGATGAACACACATCAGACACACTCCAGCGTCCGACGAGTACTACCTAAACTGCTCGCTCATGTCATGCCGATGTCACCTACTATAGTGCAGACATTAGACGCACCAATGCCTAGGTGTCGGATGCTTCAACACACAAACCAAACTTTGCCTCACTGCACTAAACACGTCGGATGAGGATCCAACATTTGACATTGTTTGACCCTACGTCCGATGCGCCACTTTCTGGAAACTTTCCTTCAGCGTAATAGAAAATATGCATTACATTTTTCTCAAAAGCACTGAACCACCCTGCGTTAGAACCCAAAACCTTCTCTGCCCCTCCAATTCCACATCCTTTGAAATTGTGCCAACATCATCAAGTGTACACAACCATTGTGCATGTGTGCTAGCATTTCACAAACATTTTCTTCAAAGGAGTTAGGTTAGCACTTTACTAGATCCCAATGCATATGCTCAAGAATTGATCTAGTAGCACTTGATTCGAGAGATGACCTTGATTTCCCCTCTTGATAGTCGGCTATCTACCCTAAATCCGGTCAATCACTTCTCTACTCATCTTAGATCGGCAAAAGCAAAACTCTATGTTTATACCTTTGCCTCGATCACTTTACTCCTTGTCCATCACCATGATCTCCACTTCAAGCTTTATCTCTTAGTGATCATGTGTCGACCACTCCATGTCACATTTCACATTCATCACATGTGTTCCTATGCCTAACTCAAATAACCTAAGCACAAAGGCTTTAGAAACTTGGTGTCATTAATTACTAAAACCAAACTTGGGCTTTCAATCTCCCCCTTTTTGGTAATTGATGACAACCATCACAAAGATATGAAATTAAATCGTATTGAACTTGAATTGTTTGTCCAAAGCATTGTGATCATAAAACAAGATTGGACAAACATTTCAATTTTGGTTTTGGTAGTACTAGCTCCCCCTACATATGTGCGTCCATGAGTTTGGTTCAAGTTTGCACATATGCACGTATTGAAGTTTTAGGAGAGTTATTACTACCAAAATGATGCTAAGGTATATAGAATGGACCTTTGAAGCGTGGTACCAATTAGAGTTGCCAATATATACCATTTTAGCACCAATGTAGCTAAACATTCATCAAAAACTCAAAGTACCTTATGAGATCAAATATATGTCTAGATATCACATGTAAACACTACTCTATGCTAGGTTTCCAAGCTATTGACGGTCCTTAATGCTCATATTTAACCATCAACTAATCATGCAAAAGGACTTATATGCAACCAACACCTAGACTTATGGTTTCATCTGACAAAATTCCACGAGTTTTGGTGTTTTCTATTTCTGCAGGGGGTTATCAGGAAATACGGAGGAAAGGCCCACACGTTGGGTTTACATAGAGATATTAACGTGCCGCGCAATTTTCTATCATCTAGAAGACTCCAGAAGCCACGGGAACGAACGGGAAGCCGAGAGGGCTCAGGGACAGGGCGCCCGCCCTACTCTCCTAGGCGCCCGCCCACTTCCAGAGTCCAATCAGGACACATTTTGCGCATTACGCTCCACCGACCTAAAGGATCAAGGAAAACCGTGCGATTAATGTCGGTTTGATCCGACGGCCCAGATTCATCTGAAAAGACTATATAAGCAAGGCCCCCTGGCCCCTGGAGATCATACCTCTTCTACAGAATCAAAACTAGGGTTTCAATTCTTCATCCAAGTAGAGAGGATCCCTCTAGTTCATCTAGTTCTAGTTCTAGTTCATCTAGTTCTAGTTCATCTAGTTCTAGTTCCTCTAGTTCTAGTTCCAGTTAGTTCTAGTTGTAATCTAGAAAATAGGGAGAGAGAAGAGGAGAGCGAAGGTGGTGCCGGATCTATCGGATCTTCCTCAACATTATACTTTTGCTGCAACTGGTTCGTTCATCATCGTTCTCCAAGTTCTTCAATTTATAATTCCTGAGTTCTTTAATTACTTTCATTTACATTCAAGTTATTTATTGGATTCCCGCTTGCATCAAGTGCTCTAGTCTTTATAACACTAGAGTAGTAATTAATAGATTAGACGTGGTGTTTAGTCTTGGAATTACCTGGAATTGCACCCAATCCTGCGGATTGTTGTGGTAGCCCTAGGGTAGTGACAGCCCTAACAGTCGACGTATTCCACCTCGTTCGGATCGGTGTTTGTAGGACTGTAGTCAGAGCTTCCTAGCCCCCTTCTCATCTCTTTCTGTGGTTAGTGTTCTGATGTCCCAAAATAAATAATCTTTGAAGTAATTCTTGATTCTTAGATCAACTAGAAGAACTCTCAGGAAACTTCCTCTCTTCCCACCAAAAAATAATTATATAGTTATCCTTGGGCGATCTTGAATCTTAATTAGTACACTCACATTCCCTGTGGAAAATCGATACTCTAGAATACTCCCGGGTGAAAGCTACATCGGTATCCGTGCGCTTGCGGATTTTTCTGTTTGCGTTTAAAATACCCAACAAGCTTTGTGGCACCATTGCCGGGGAACGGTAGTTGTGCTAGTTTCGAACCAAGTCGTCCGTGTATCCTTTTTCTTTTCTTTTTTTACCACACTCACCTTACCATTTTCACCACACCACATGGATTTCACTCTAAGCATTAATGAGCTTGGAATTTATTTCATAGCCACTTCATTTGCTCCATGCTCATATGCAACATCTTCCCAATCTTTTGGTCTCTCCAACATCACCACATTCGAGATCTCCAACCCCCTCTTCCTTTCTATTTATAAAAACTTTAAACGGGCGGTTGTCGATACATATGTCTATAATAAATATTGTAGATCTCGTTGAGTTGATCTTGATATAGGTCAGCGTTGGAGGGGAAACCACTTCGCCGACATAAATTGATGGTTTCCCAAGGACAAGCTTAGTGCCCTAAAATAAGCACTGATCAGATCGTAACATGAGCTTTTAATTATTTGCAACATTACCTTGTGTTTTGAGCATATAAGTATAGTTGTAAAAAAAATTCCTTCGGGTATTCTTGTCACTAACCTTTTCCAGGATTGGAGCAAGAAGATCGGATGAATGACAAGCACAAGGTATGTCCAACCAATCATCATACAACATTAAATTAAATTCATCCAAACTTGAATTTTGCAAAATTCAAGCTTGGGGGTGTACTTTACATAAAAACATCCTTTACCATGTTGCTATGTTGGATGTCCATACCTTTGAGACATGCTTAATTTGTTAAATACTAATCACACTACTTCATCTCCACTTGAGTAGATCTCTACAAATGCTCTCATGGTACCTTTATTTGCTTTAGTATATGTCTAGGTTTGGAGTAGTTTCATTTATGTCTTAATTAAGCATGGTACTTAGTTTAGGAATGATGATCTTATTTCCAAGGGATTTTAAATTAAGCATGGTGCTTAGGTTAAAATGCCCTACTAAATCAAATTAGACGTGGTGTCTAGGTTGATTTTTGAGCCGATAGTATGCTATAGTAGATATTGGATATTTTGTTGGACTAACCCCTGTAGGAAAACTTTCAATATCGACCTGGGAACTCCTGAGATAAACTCACATTGGAGACAAAGAGAGAGACACGTGAAGTTTAACAATTTACACAAGGAAGACGTAGCTCACAAGAGATGATCCATGGAGGGTGCCACAAACACGATGCACAACCGCTAAGAAAGGAAAGCTTCCACAAGGTGATACTGTACCATCATTCTTCAAGTAAGGTAACATCTTAAGGTACTTGATTATCACTTCTATAAGCTTCTCCTTGGTTCTGGCATTCACATGAATAAAAGAGACAAACATGTATGATTTACAACTCTAGATTAACCAACCCAGTCGATTCAATATGTTTAGTCCTTCCACCTTTGTGATCCCACACTCCTAATCATATGAACTAAAATGTTGCACACTCAATCTTTGGAAGATATATATAAAAACATAGGTATAGATAGATTATCTTTCCATTAGGTTGAGCGATCTAATCTGACAAATGTTTTAAATGTTACACTCATGATCTTATTATCCATCAACTTTGTCTTGCTCACTATGCTTAGGTTAGAGAGAACAAATATACTTTTGGTTCTGTTGGTGTTTTCCACCAACAGGGCCCATGCACTTGATCTCTGCCCTGTCTCTATGACTAGGTACACTTTGAGCAAAATATGAAGGAGTTTTACAACTCCCAGACTCCACCAAGTGAAGAACCTAGATCTATGAGCACAAACACACTGGAGATACTGGACACTCAGGCAATCACTGCCTTGAGATGCTTGAGAACATAACTAGCGGAGTAACCCCATTGTGGAAGTAATTACTGACCTTCTGCCGGTCAAGAGAGGTGATCCAGGACGCACCGTCATCCCGATCTCCATCGGCATGGTGGACTTCCTAGAAGCACTCTGCGACTTTGGCTCCAGCGTCAACATTATGCCCAGGGTACTCTATGAAAAATTCTTTACACATCCTTTATTAGAAACAGCCATGTGTTTGCAGCTTGCAGATCGTACACTAAGTTTCCCAAAGGGAATATTGAAGAACCTCTGTGTCCGAGTTGGTACCTTGTACGCCCCAGCAGACTTCGTGGTGATAGAGACCGGTTCTGATGAGAGGGCACCCGTCATCTTAGGGAGGCCATTCCGGAACACCTCGGGAGCTATCATCCATGCTAGTGCTGCCAAGATCAGTTTCTACATCAAAGGGAGGAAGGAGACGTTTTCCTTCAAGAACAAGATTACACAAATCTCAGAGCAATCCAAACATAAACCAAGGAGGAGGACCAACAGGAGGAACAGGAACAAGCAAATGTAGATCGAGTTAGCTAAGATAGTCACTGCAATTCAAGGAGGTCAAGATAGTCAACTTAAGTCACCGTTCTCGACCAAAAAGGATGACCCAGCTCCTGTTCGGAACCATGCCCCTAAAACCGACATAAATTCAGCTCCAGATGGCAGATCAGACATTCCGAAAGGTTGAATGTTATTGACATGGGAGAAGACGAGTACGATCCACCCATCATCCTTAGGAGACCGTTCTTCAGCACCGTTAAAGCAATCATCTACACTGGAACCGGAGAAGTCCACGTGCACTTCTCCTCTGACAAGGTCAGCACAAGAAGAAGACGACGCAACCGCAACCAGAGGAGGCAAATCATCAAGGACGGATGGGCAGACTATGAAGGAGAAGTTGTAAGGTCTGAAGACATACAACCTGAACAGAACTGTCCTGAGGAGACCGTAGCACCGAGTCAGTTGTGAAGAGAGAAGATAGTTATACATGAAGACCAGGCGCTGCCGGAACCACTGACTATGCCATCCAACGAATCCCACGACGACTAAGAAAATATTGTGTCTTGAGCAGTTAAAAGATAGAATGGTCTAGTCAAGCACCATGTCTCTTGTTCTTCTATTAACTATAGCTCTGGTATTTTTGCAGATTTTCAAATAAAACTCAGAGATTCCTTGTATGATTCTCTCTACCCTCTCTTTTGTGGTATTTCTGGATCCTTACTAAGGCAGTAATGGTGTATGCCTTCTCTCTCACCCTACTCTAATAAGGTTTTGATATCTGGAGCTCATAGGTGGGAGACAACTAATACATACTTACAAGACATTTATTGCATAGTCAAACCATGGATCCAGAGAAACAAGTCAATAAGTCAAATCAAGATGTGCATGTGTGGCAAATGAATGGTGTATGGTGATGATGGTGATAACAATGGTGAAAGTCTAATTCTACTTTTGCTCTTTTGAGGGGATACATACCTTCCTTGCTCTTTTGAAACTTTTGGGGAGAATGAGATGCTCTGTATTTTCTTTTTCCTCTCAGGTGGGTATCTTGTACCCCTAATTCTACTATCGAACACTTGTCCATTTTTACCTCTCGTCTCACTTTTTCTTTTCTTTCGAGGTTCCGGGCACTTGTCCCTTTTTATTTCCTCGTATCTTTTTTCCTCTCTTTTTTAGAGCACTCATCTCTTGAAATAATGTAGCAAGTGGTAGTAACCAAGATAACTTGAGCATTTATTTCACAGGGGAAAACATAAATGTTTTTGGCTATTCTCTCCCGGATTAGAAGTAGAATATTTTTGGGTGGTTCTGGAGAGGGAAATGGGTGGATATATGTGGATGCGTACTTCCGGAGTAGAAGCAACATGTGTGAGTGAACGTGCAAGTGAATCTTGATTTAACCACTTGACAAACTCCTAAGGGTCTACACAGCTTGACCACACTCAATGCTCATAGGCAGTAAAAAGTAAATGTGTGGCTCAAAGTCTAGCAAACATGTATATTTGGCTGTGGTAGGAATTTAAACTCTCATCATACAGGAACTCATCATGTGTTATTTTAAAAATTTTAAAATTCTCCAGTTTTCTAGCATCTCTAGGAACAGATAAACAGCAGCTCAACCTTCAGATCAAGTTCTCTTCCCACAAGTTCAGGTTTAGAGCAAGCTTTAAATTATAACAGTTATGTCTAAACTTGAGAGAGATTTCAATTTTGAGAACTAGTCATAGCAGAGCAACAATTCATCATTTCCATGTGAGAGCTTATCATGAGGGTTCATAGCAAACTTATTTATTTATTTATTTAGCAAACTAAGCAAAGATATATATAAGCACAAAATCTTTATTTGGGTTTTTATGATCATGCATCTTTTTATTATTTGAGTAAAGTATAAACGTGAGTAGAACACTTAGCTGGATAAATGGGGGTGCTCTCCCCCAAGCTAGATTTTGATGTAATTTCTTCTGTTGTAGCTAGCAGGTGGTGGAGGTGTATTTGAATGTCAGTAGCACCCTGACAGCAATTAGGTTGTCCTCCGTCTCCTAGTCTTCTTTGACCTTGAATTCTATGGAGCTCAAATAGACAACAAAGCTTTGTGGAACTGGTTAAGTGTTAGCATAAATATCTAGCCTTTATCATATTGAGGCTCCTCAATAAATGTTACTCTCTTTACTAGGATCATTTATTTTTATAATTTTATTTTTATAGGATAGGAATATATTTATTTCATTTTTATGCCACCACAGTTATGGGTTTTATGCCATGAGCATACTCACATGGGGCTTACAATTTTTAACATTTTTATTTTCTTTTCAAGATGATATGAACCTGATTAACTAAGCAAACTATTTTAAATATTTGAAATGAAAAAGATAACTACCAAGTTTACCTCTTGGCAAGGCGTTCGGTGTTTTAAGTCCTCCAAACGGACTCTCTTGTAACACCCCAGTGTTATGGTTGTATAAATCACATGCATAACATAAGCATCATCATCTACTCAAGCATATCATGATCATCATCTACCTTGAGTCATACCTTTCTATGCAAAAATGTGATTTAAATTGTTTAAATAGTCTTCCTATGCTTATGTATGTGTGAACCATGCTTGTGTTTGTGTGCTATGCCTTGTTAAATAGTTTATCTATGCTTAACTCAACCTTGGGAACAATGTTCATGTTGATCACTTCTCCAAAATAATCACTTAAGTCATACTTACACAAATAGGCCCTAGAAAGCTCTTTTGCTTAGGCTTTTAAAAAGTGTTTCATAAATTATTTGCATGTCAAAACTTTCTAAAGCAAAGTTGTAGCAAATTTTATAAGGAACAAAAGTTGTTTTATGGCCATCTCATGAAAATGATCACATCTAGCTCAAAAGTGACCCACAAGGCAGATTTGGGACTGTTTCCAACACTTAGAAAATTTTCTAAGTCTTGAATCGCAGCAGTTTGCTCGAGGGTGTGTTGTTCATCTTTCCAGTTTGAATTCTAGCCCGAATTAGACTCTGATCTTGTAAGCAATGTTGGAGTACTCATGTAGCTCTCCAGCATAGAGCACTTAGCCAGCAAAATCATCAAGTGGATTAGGAGATAATCACCGTGCAAAATCGGGTTTTAGTCGGGTTTGGGAACAGAATGAGGTCGCCGTCAGACAGGGGAGCTCGCCGGTGACGCCGCGTGTCTGGACCCGTGGCGTCCGTACGTCGCCGTTGGTCCCGCTCGTCAGTCCCCAGCGCGTCCTACAGCTCGCCACGGCGCTCCCGGTCGCGTGGACAGCGCCATTCCACTCCCAGCTCTCTCTCTCGCGTGCGCCTTCTTCTCCGCGTCGCCGCCGTTGCTTCGGCGAGCTCACGCACACGTGTCTCCATGTCTCTGGCCAAGCGACTCCGTCCATCGCTCCGCCAGCTTCCCCGTGACCCCGTCGTCGAGTTGGCTGCAGCTGCCGAGCCTCGGTAAGCTCGCATTGCCTTCTCTATCGCGAGCTTACCTCGCCGGTGCTCCGCCATGGTCACCGGCGTCGTGGCCAGGGCTCTGTAGTCCACCACTCTTCCTCATTCTTGTCCCAAAAGCTCCGCTAGGTCTTGCTGATACTCGTTCGCATTCTCTTCCGCTCTGTCTCCGGCCAGAGACGCCGGCGGTCGGCCGCACACCACCGCCGTGCCGCCTTTCGCGAGGGCATGGTACCTAGGGTCCAGTAGAGTTAGGATTTCGGGTACCGCTCGATGCGGAATGGAGTGGGGAGCACGATGGTGCCCTTGGCCATCGCTGAGACCTCACCGTCGACGAGATCTCCGGCGGTCAAGTCGCTCCTCTGCTCTGGGGTCGCTGACATGTGGGGTTGGTTGACTCGTGGGGTCCCTCTGTCAGCCTCTCTTTCTCCTTTTTTTGATTTAGGATTTGAGCTGTTTTTGCAAAAATCAGATCTCTGGTTCTGGTGATCCAAAAATTGTGAAATCAATTTTGTGGTATTCCTTGAGATGGCTAGTTTTTAATAAAAATATAAAATGAACCATGTTTTCTAGGAAAAATATTTATTAGGATTTAATCTTGTTATTCATGTGTAAATTCTTATCTCTTGTTATACTGATTGTTTTGCTATGAAAATTTTATGGTAGCCTATGTGTGGTACTAGAAAGCTATGATAATTATTTCATGATTTTTGGAGTAATATATCTGTGTTATGTAAATTATGATTGAGATATGGCTTGTTTTCTTATTAAAATCATAGCAAATAATTGGTGCTTATGATGGTACTCTACTTTGGTGGCAAACTTGTTGATGGTATTAGTAACATGTAAATAATCTGAAATCTGTTGTTTGACACGAAATAAGCCATGTTTCTGAATTTATGAAATAAACACCTTGTCACATGTTAAATGCATATCTTTAATTTGGCATGTGCAATTGCTCTAAAATTTTTATGGTGTTGTCACAATGCTATGCTTGTGCTCCTGTAATTGTTGTAGATTTTTCTGAGCACTTTTACTAGTGTCTTGTAATTATGCTCCTTTCTAGAATTAAATTAATAAATGCCTTGTTTAGTAAATGTTTGGAGGTTTTCATATGATGTTCGGGTTATCTTATGGTGTGCTTGTGCTCATAGGCCATTTGATTAGCACTATTTATGTTTTGGCTATGTCACCAAACAATTAATTAAAGGGTTAAATGCTGTTCTGAACAGCAAGAGAGTAATACAACCTTTACTTGTTGATAACTTGGTTTTCTGGGAGGCTTGTCTAAATCAAAGTTGTTGTAAACTTTATGAACTAGCTGTGGTTTAAATTTGGGATCAATTTGTCCAGTAGTTTGAAAGTTATGGCTGTTCCAAGTTGGGTTCCAGAAATAGGTGCTCTCTATTTTTCTGGGACAGAACCTGGAACTTTGTTTAAATGACTTGGTTAACCTATAAATCTTGCTGTGATGTTCAAAGATGATTTGTAGATAATTTCATGAGCTTTCCAGAATGTCATCACTTAAATTTGTTGGATCTTTGTAGCAATAGTTATGGTCTGTTTACTGAGCTGTTCTGTTTTGTGTTGCTTGCTGTTTATAAGTTGACTTGTCTAGTTCGATTAATTCATGTGGTTTTCTTGTAAGTTAACTTAGAAGTTTACTCCGTAAATGAGTGCCCAGTGAGTTTATTTATGTGTCAAGCATTCATCCTTTATTATGCACATCTTCTTATTCGTTGAGCATGCAATAGGTGCATCAGACGCGACCGCTTCCTACGAGCTCCAAGTGAACCCCGAAAACCAGGAGGGCAACCCGGAGGTGGAGGTCCAGCAGGTCGTTGAGTGCCCAAATCACGAGCCAGCTTCATTCGTGAAAGGCAAGCCCCGGAGCATTCTAAGTCTCCCTTTACTTTCGAAAGTTTACTTAATATGTTATATCTATTGATGCATTAAGTATAGGAGTTGTGATGAAACCTTTGCTGCATTTTACTCCATCCTTGTCCAGATAACTTACCATACCCTGGTTATAGAGATAGGATCGAGTAGCAGCTTAGCCATGCTTTAATCGGTAGAAGTCGGGTGATTTCCTGTCACCTGCGCGATATAGGGTTATGTCGGATCACGATGGACTATATGTGCTATCGCGGGTGGAACCTGATTAATTTGACTTAAGCCGGACGGAGTTTTGCAAGGTCGTAGTAACTCCGTCTGTGGCAGCTAAGGACCGACCGTTGTACGTCCTCTTGTCATGTTGAACGCATGCCTAACACTTAGTTGGCCGGATAACTCGTTCCGACCGCGAAGCCGAGTAATATGACTCAGGCCGGAAGGTCGATAAGTATAAAGTGCGCACTACCGGAGGAAGTGCGGTGTGCGGGGGACCATTGGCGTATGTCCAAAGGCAGGTGAGTTAAAATTCTTCTCCAATGCTTAGGTGATGATGAAGCTAGAAGTTTGATGGGAGAAATCCATGAAGGAGTGTGTGGGGCACATCAGTCAGCTTTTAAGATGAAGTGGATGATTCGAAGGAACGGATATTTTTGGCCGACCATACTTGAGGATTGCTTTAAATATTTCAAGGGGTGTCAAGGTTGTCAAAAGTTTGGTAACATTCAAAGAGCACCCGCGTCGGCTATGAATCCTATCATAAAGCCTTGGCCGTTCCGGGGATGGGCTATCGATCTGATCGGCCAGATTTATCCACCACCTAGTAAGGGGCATAAGTTTATTTTGGTTGCAACTGATTATTTCACTAAATGGGTTGAAGCTATTCCTTTGAAGAAGGTCACCTCGGCCAATATGATTGATTTTGTGAAGGAACACATAAAAGTTTAAATGCCGATAACACTCCTATCGGTTGGATTAAAGTGTATCTGGGGATGGACTTAATGTTTCAAAAGATGCCGATAACAGTCCTATCATCTAGACTAAGACATTAAGAAAGCTGAAATGCAGAAGAGCAAAGGTGTGTTGCCGATGAGAGCTTCAGATGTTCAGCAGCGCTTGGATTGCCGATATGGCGCGCAGCCGGATCTGATTGGCTGTTTCTATCTCTTTGGTATCATCATCGGCAGAACCTTCTATCGGCTTCAGCTTCTTCTTCAACTGCAGCGCTTTGCGACCGTGGGCATTTCGTTCTTGCTCGAGGTGCTTGATGGTCTCCGGCAGTTGGCTCTCTTCTTGCTGGGCCTGAGACAGAGCATCCTCTACTTGCTTGAGTTCGGCCAGCAGGGCTTCCCTTTTTGCCGATAGATCAGAGACTTTCTGCTTCAGTGCGTCACCTGAGGACTTTAAAGTGCCGATGTTCTTGTGCTTCTCATCGGCTAAGAGTTTTTCTTTCATCATCTCCTCAGAAAGCTAGACTTGAGCAGCTCTATCGGCAAGGCGTTGAGTGGCTCTCTGGTACTGCAGCTGGCGGCTTTCTAGGTGTGCAGCCTGAAAGAGGGTTTCTTCAGCGTCGGCAGGAATTTGGCCTCTAAGGGTCTTGAATAGGGCCTTGGCTGGGTCAGAATCGTTGACCAGTTGAGCTGTGTCTTGGTGGAGTATGGCCGATAGCTCTTCCAGCTTAGCCCTGGTTTCTGCCGATACAGTCCCAACTGCCCGAGAGGAGCTTGCTTCCTCACCTTCTTCTTCGGAGATATCGATGGCGAAGGAGAATAAGCTGTCGGGAGAATCTTGTTCCTGAAAGTAAGGATGAAATAAGTCATTTTTATGGTCAAAGCTTCGGCAGACGATATTGGTGGAAGATTGGATGACTTACTTGCTTCAAGGCGATCTCTTGCCTTTGACTGGGAAGTGCTGATGAAACTGCAGGTTGATCGGCCAAGGATACCAATGGAGCTACAGGTTGACCGGCAAGTGTTGCCGATGGAACAATGTCAGCTGAAAGTTAACAGAAAAGGTTACAAGATCGAAAAGAAAAAGCTCATCGACAGTAATTTTGAGGAGAGTACGTTACCTTGAGGAGGAATAATACTTGTCTGGAGTGAGGAAACTACCGATAGTATGATTGAGCCTGCTGGATCGGTAGTTTGATCGCCTACGTCGGCCGATACATCTTCTGATTGGGGTGCTTCTAACTGAGGTTCTTCTTGCTGGAGTTCTTCCATCTGTGGTGCTTCGTGCATTGGTTGGGGAGACGGTGCTTGCTGTGTCTGGACTTCTGGAGAAGAAGGAGAAGACTCCACCGGAATTGGAGATACCGGAGGAGGAGGGGGAGTTGCCACTTTCTGGCGCTTTGTTCCAGCCTTAGCACCTTTGGTGCCCTTTCTCTATGGCTGGCTAGACTGGGGGGCATCGGCACTTTGACGCTTGGCTTTTGCCGATGCACCGGTTTGCTGCAACAACGAAAAGGGATTTATAAGCACAGATATAGCCGATATAAAAATGGTCAGTGTAAAAGAAAAAGATTTGACAAATTGCCTTGAAAGCCTGCGCCAGAGCGGAAGCAGCTACCGTAGGTGATGTCTGAGTTCTCTTGGTGGTGACTTTCCTGAGGCGCACACCCCGATGCACGACGGAAGCCAGAGTGGGAGCATTGTGGCCGATTGAGGAGATCGGGCCTGATGGAAACAAGTCGATCGGTTTGCCACTCTTGCTGACCGATGGGGGGATGTTGTCAACCTGCAAAAGGAATACAAGAGTAAACTACCGATGGAAATAGTGTTGAAAAAATGAAACATCAGTTTGAAATACTTACGGTGTCGTCAGGGACTTCGTATTCGGGGTCGATCATGCCGCGGTATGAGAGTGCCGATCTGCAGAATAGATGCTCTTTCCATTCTGCCCACCATAGCTTGTATGCCTGAGTAATAAAGGCAGCTGGAACCCATTCTGACAGATCTATATCTGTATCGGCATTTGGTGGTAGTTGCGCTACTCGAATCCACTCAAGAAAGTTGGTGATGGGTTCTCTGGGTTTTATCACATCGGCATAAGGAAGTGCAATCGGCAACTGGCCGAAAGCTAGCTGACGAGCTAATGCCGATGGATTGTAAAATTCATAGGTTTGGGGAGAGGTTTTTGTGCTACCAAAGAAATTCACTAGTATGACTCTGGGAGTCACAATTGCCATCATCACCTCATTATCCCTGTCAAGAGCTTCATCAAATGGATTGAAGGTTAGAGGGAGCATACTGTCTGGGTCATCATAAGCCAACCATGGTCGTTCATCTCTGGCCAATCCCTCATACAGAGTGTGGAAGAATCGGCCGATCTGATCCAGATTACTCCCTGAACTAGGTAGAACTATGGCAGCTTCGCCAAAGTTCAGGGGGGCACGTGTTGCCGATTCCTCTTCGCCCAACACATGATTTTCGGCTATATCTCTTGGGAAATGTTGTGTGAACAAGTTGAAGTCAAGGCGCTTATGCAAATGCAGATTGAGCCACATGTTAATAAACCACCAGGGGCCTCCCATGTTACCGATAGACTGACCAAGCAAGAGTTTCTGGGCTACCTGATGGAGAAGATGGTAAGCAGCGCCAAGCAAGTATCGGCCGAGAGGAAATTGGCCACCGTTAGCCAGTCTCTCTGCTGCCGATAGATAGACAGAAGTCGGTCCTGCCGATCGACCACAGAATACAAACTTATCCAGCCACATGTTTAGAAAGGTGGTTTGTTCCTTTATGGTGATAGGCCCCTTCCCACGGTACTTCTGAATATACCCTGACCAACCGCCGATAGTGTGAGTCTCCACTTTGGCACTAGGAGCGACATCAAAGAAGTGGGTGCTATCGGCAGAAGACACGTCCAGACCAGTGAGCATAGCTACATCGGCAAGAGTGGGAGAAACAGGGCCGTGGCCAAAGACAAAGGCATTAAGGGTATCTGACCAAAAATGAGACGCAGCTATCAACAGCGATTCGTTCCTGTGCATATCGTCGATAGATAGCCTGATGCATTGGGCTAGCTTCCTTTCACCCCACTGGACTTCATAAGAATTGCTGACCCTTAAGAACCAGTCTTTCCACCCTATGGTATGGCTGGGCCAAGAGCGGAAGGTGTCTTTCCACAGATCTAAAGAAAAAATTTCAGCTCTAAAGGGGATCCTGTTGGTTTCTGCGTTGATAAGGTCGGTTGGATCTGGGTCCCCTAGAGGGCCGAGGCATTGAAGGTGTGTTTGATCGGTGGGGATGACAATTTTGTTGGACAGTTCCTAGTGATTTTAGGTGTAAAGGAAACACAAAAGAAAGAGGAAAAGGAAGATACTCAGTAAAATGAATTACGGATGAACAGGGATACGAGAAAAAATATACAGGAGACGAGATGGAGCTCTGACCTCAGGAACGACGAAGCCAATGGCCATCTTGCTACGAAGAGAGTGTTTGAAGGCACCGGGGTTGATGAGGAGGAGTGCTTGTCGGAGGTCTTGGGAGTTTCGGATGGCGCCGCCGCTGGAAAAGTAAAGTTGGGTGGTGGAATGATGTGATGGGGAAGGAGTACCCAAGAAGGAACTATTTATAGGACAAAATGGGCAGGGGCAAATCTGACTTATCTCTTTGCCGCCTCCGAGAAATCCGAGGGTACTCAGGTAGATATGGTAGCTGTTCGCACGGTAATCAAGGGATTGCGCAGATGATTTGACGGGAAGCGGTCATTATCTGAGGATATTTTACTGTGCGAGATCTCCTGGTCGGTCCATCGGCAGAGTTCTATAACGGTCATATTGCCGATGGGCGAATAAAGGGGAGGTAGCCGTTTGAACGAACGTCCTGGTCAGTATATCGGCAGATCTTTGTAACGGTACTATTGCAGATGTACGGTTGAGAGAGAAATGCCCATTTAGGAAGTTGGAGATTTCAAGGAATCTGTGGGAGAATAGGATCAGAGTTGTTCAGATTGAGGTTGTCGGTTACCAGATTAGGAGCATTAATTGCGGGAGGAAGGCATCATTACTGCAGAGAATTTCAGAGCATTAATAGTTTTATACTCCGAAATTGGGGGGCATGTGTTGACACCGTTTTTTGGGCACGTGTCCAGGATGGCAGGATAAAGTGGCAGTATGCTATTTACAAGATGAATTGCCGATGAGGATGGTTGCCGATGAAGGAATGGTCGGATGTGACTAAGTCTGCAGACAGTAATGTGTTTATGCCGATAGGGGAGTCTGCCGATGACTATGACAAGGAGTCTGCCGATGATACGGAGGAGGGGTCCGGAAACTGCTGATCGGTTTATGGAAGAGTTTTAGTTCGTCACGGGAGATAGCTTTGTTATTTCCTTATTTATTTAAGTCGTTTTGTATACGGATTCCGTGTAATTTGGAATTCGAATTCTAGTCGTGTTTAGTTGTAGCTCTTTAAGCAGGGTATAAATATGAACCCTAGGGCTTTGTAATGAGATATCTATCAATCAATCAAACACACGTTTTACTCATATATTTCAGCATCTACTTTTCGACGACTTCGTCATATTTTTTTTTCTTTTACTACGAGTTCTTAGGAATTCGTCGACTTAAGCTCGGCGTGTTCTCGAGTTCCGCGTGAGTACCTCTTAGCCGTGACATCCGGGCGCATCGCTGTTGTCAGGACTAAAGTATTCGAGTTATCACCTTTGCCGATAGTAAGGTCAAATCGGCTCGCACGCCTTAACGTTTGAATCGGGTATTAGCCCTTTGTGTTTGCAGATCAGTTTTGCATCAACAAGGGGAGAGGGCTGTAACACCCCAGTGTTATGGTTGCACAAATCACATGCATAACATAAGCATCATCATCTACTCAAGCATATCATGATCATCATCTACCTTGAGTCATACCTTTCTATGCAAAAATGTGATTTAAATTGTTTAAATAGTTTTCCTATGCTTATGTATGTGTGAACCATGCTTGTGTTTGTGTGCTATGCCTTGTTAAATAGTTTATCTATGCTTAACTCAACCTTGGGAACAATGTTCATGTTGATCACTTCTCCAAAATAATCACTTAGGTCATACTTACACAAATAGGCCCTAGAAAGCTCTTTTGCTTAGGCTTTTAAAAAGTGTTTCATAAAATGTTTGCATGTCAAAACTATCTACATCAAAGTTGTAGCAAATTTTATAAGGAACAAAAGTTGTTTTATGGCCATCTCATGAAAATGATCACATCTAGCTCAAAAATGACCCACAAGGCAGATTTGGGGCTGTTTCCAACACTTAGAAAATTTTCTAAGTCTTGAATCGCAGCAGTTTGCTCGAGGGTGTGTTGTTCATCTATTAGACTCTGATCTTGTAAGCAATGTTGGAGTACTCATGTAGCTCTCTAGCATAGAGCACTTAGCTAGCAAAATCATCGAGTGGATTAGGAGATAATCACCGTGCAAAATTGGGTTTCAGTCGGGTTTGGGAACTGAATGAGGTCGCCGTCAGACAGGGGAGCTCGCCGGTGACGCCGCGTGTCTGGACCCGTGGCGTCCGTACATCGCGGTTGGTCCCGCTCGTCAGTCCCCAGCGCGTCCTACAGCTCGCCACGGCGCTCCCGGTCGCGTGGACAGCGCCATTCCACTCCCAGCTCTCTCTCTCTCTTGCGTGCGCCTTCTTCTCCGCATCGCCGCCATTGCTTTGGCGAGCTCGCGCGCGCGTGTCTCCGTGTCTCCGGCCGAGCGACTCCATCCATCGCTCCGCCAGCTTCCCCGCGACCCCGTCGTCGAGTTGGCTGCAGCTGTCGAGCCTCGGTAAGCCCGCATTGCCTTCTCCGTCGCGAGATACCTCGCCGGAGCTCCGCTATGGTCACCGGCATCGTGGCCAGGGCTCTGTAGTCCACCATTCTTCCTCATCCTTGTCCCAAAAGCTCCGCTAGGTCTTGCTGATGCTCGTCCGCATTCTCTTCCGCTCTGTCTCCAGCCAGAGACGCCGGCGGTCGGCCGCACACCACCGCCGTGCCGCCTTTCGCGAGGGCAAGGTACCAAGGGTCTAGTAGAGTTAGGGTTTCGGGTACCGCTCGATGCGGATTGGAGTGGGGAGCACGATGGTGCCCTTGGCCATCGCTGAGACCTCGCCGTCGATGAGATCTCCGGCGGTCAAGTCGTGCCTCTGCTCTCGGGTCGCTGACATGTGGGGTTGGTTGACTCGTGGGGTCCCTCTGTCAGCCTCTCTTTCTCCTTTGTTTGATTTAGGGTTTGAGCTGTTTTTGCAAAAATCAGATCTCTGGTTCTGGTGATCCAAAAATTGTGAAATCAATTTTGTGGTATTCCTTGAGATGGCTAGTTTTTAATAAAAATATAAAATGAACCATGTTTTCTAGGAAAAATATTTATTAGGATTTAATCTTGTTATTCATGTGTAAATTCTTATCTCTTGTTATACTGATTGTTTTGCTATGAAAAGTTTATGGTAGCTTCTGTGTGGTACTAGAAAGCTATGATAATTATTTCATGATTTTTGGAGTAATATATCTGTGTTATGTAAATTATGATTGAGATATGGCTTGTTTTCTTATTAAAATCATAGCAAATAATTGGTGCTTATGATGGTACTCTACTTTGGTGGCAAACTTGTTTATGGTATTAGTGACATGTAAATAATCTGAAATCTGTTGTTTGACACGAAATAAGCCATGTTTCTGAATTTATGAAATAAACACCTTGTCACATGTTAAATGCATATCTTTAATTTGGCATGTGCAATTGCTCTGAAATTTTTATGGTGTTGTCACAATGCTATGCTTGTGCTCCTGTAATTGTTGTAGATTTTTCTGAGCACTTTTACTAGTGTCTTGTAATTATGCTCCTTTCTAGAATTAAATTAATAAATGCCTTGTTAAGTAAATGTTTGGAGGTTTTCATATGATGTTCGGGGTATCTTATGGTGTGCTTGTGCTTATAGGCCATTTGATTGGCACTATTTATGTTTTGGCTATGTCACCAAACAATTAATTAAAGGGTTAAAGGCTGTTCTGAACAGCAAGGGAGTAATACAACCTTTACTTGTTGATAACTTGGTTTTCTGGGAGACTTGTCTAAATCAAAGTTGTTTTAAACTTTATGAACTAGCTGTGGTTTAAATTTGGGATCAATTGGTCCAGTAGTTTGAAAGTTATGGCTGTTCCAAGTTGGGTTCCAGAAATAGGTGCTCTCTGTTTTTCTGGGACAGAACCTGGAACTTTGTTTAAATGACTTGGTTAACCTATAAATCTTGCTGTGATGTTCAAAGATGATTTGTAGATAATTTCATGAGCTTTCCAGAATGTCATCACTTAATTATGTTGGATCTTTGTAGCAATAGTTATGGTCTGTTTACTGAGCTGTTCTGTTTTGTGTTGCTTGCTGTTTATAAGTTGACTTGTCTAGTTCGATTAATTCATGTGGTTTTCTTGTAAGTTAACTTAAATGTTTACTCCGTAAATGAGTGTCCAGTGAGTTTATTTATGTGTCAAGCATTCATCCTTTATTATGCACATCTTCTTATTCGTTGAGCATGCAATAGGTGCATCAGACGCGACCGCTTCCTACGAGCTCCAAGTGAACCCCGAAAACCAGGAGGGCAACCCGGAGGTGGAGGTCCAGCAAGTCGGACTCGAGGAGCCCGAAGAGGAAGTTGAGTGCCCAAATCACGAGCCAGCTTCATTCGTGAAAGGCAAGCCCCGGAGCATTCTAAGTCTCCCTTTACTTTCGAAAGTTTACTTAATATGTTATATCTATTGATGCATTAAGTATAGGAGTTGTGATGAAACCTTTGCTGCATTTTACTCCATCCTTGTCCAGATAACTTACCATACCCTGGTTATAGAGATAGGATCGAGTAGCAGCTTAGCCATACTTTAATCGGTAGAAGTCGGGTGATTTCCTGTCACCTGCGCGATATAGGGTTATGTCGGATCACGATGGACTAAATGTGCTATCGTGGGTGGAACCTGATTAAATTGACTTAAGCCGGACGAAGTTTTGCAAGGTCGTAGTAACTCCGTCTGTGGCAGCTAAGGACCGACCGTTGTACGTCCTCTTGTCATGTTGAACGCATGCCTAACACTTAGTTGGCCGGATAACTCGTTCCGACCGCGAAGCCGAGTAATATGACTCAGGCCGGAAGGTCGATAAGTATAAAGTGCGCACTACCGGAGGAAGTGCGGTGTGCGGGGGACCATTGGCGTATGTCTAAAGGCAGGTGAGTTAAAATTCTTGACCTCCCTGGCAGAGTGGTAGCCCTGGGAGTGCAGCGCTAATCGGAACCGCGATTCCTGAGTCGTATCAAAGGTGACCCGTTGGCTCTCCGACGGGGGATGCTTGGGTGAGTGATAGGAATACCCCTCCAGCTGGATAGGAATTCGTTTCGAATCGCCGTCTGTCCCGGTTAGTGAGAACTTGACAGAGAAGCGGCAAACGTAGCATTCACTAAAGAACTTGGTTCATAATAATGATGATAGCAAGGAAGAATACATGATGAACTTGATATGGTTATTATTGCTTGTAATAATCAAGTGAAGTGTTTTAGTACAGGTGCTAATCTAGTGGTAGACTGATGATGAATAAATATGATGCTCTCACAACAATTTAGTATAATTTAAGCTTTTGGCAAATGTCGAGTCAACCAGCTCTACTTAAATTTTAGCCTTGCATGATCCTTGGTGTCTTTTATGTTTTACTAGACAGGTAAGTCTAGGTGAGTACAATCTCATACTCAGGGTTTATTCCCACCTATTGCAGATGATATCTTTTATGATGGCTTCTGCAAGACCTGTCTCCATCCCGCTGGGGATGAGGACTAACCGTTGGGCATGGTTCTCTAACTTCTTCGTATCTGCTGCTTTTGGATGGATGGCATGAGACCCTGGCTGAACAAGAACTTATAAAATGAACTTTAAAAAGTGTGTGTAATTATTTTGCTTCCGCTACTTCGAACATGTGTTGTAATAACTTAATAACTCTGATGTGGTGCCGCTTCGACGGCAATGAATGACTATGTAACATTCGCTATGTTGTGCTGAATTATTACGATCTTGGTTTGTTGCAAGTTGGTTTGAAGTCCTTCGTGATTTCAATTGACTACCGGGATTATATGGGCTCAAGTTTGGAAACTTGATTGCTTGTCGATCGTTTCTACACTTGAACTCTTATAATTTGGTCGGTTCCGTGACATCTCCGTTTCCTCAATCGTCCTGGGATTCACTGGATGGCATAGTCGGTGGTTCCGGTGGCGCCTCGTCTTCGTGTATAACTATCTTCTTTCTCCACACCTGACTCGGTGCACTTCTCCTTCGTAGTCCACCCATCCGTCCATGATGATTTTCCTTCTTTGGTTGCTGTTGCGTCGTCTTCTTCTTGTCCTGACCTGCTTGGAGTCTTCAACTATATAGTTAGGGTCATAAAAACAGCGGCGTACCTTCTCAGAGGGGAAGTGCATGTCGACTTCTCTGGTTCTAATGTTGATGATTGCTTTAACGGTCTCCCAAGGATGATGGGTGGATTGTACCCGTCTTCTCCCATGTCAATAACCTTCAATTTTTCGGAATGTCTGATCTGCCATCTGGAGCTGGGTCATCCTTTTTTTGTCAGGAACGGTGACTTAAGTCGACAGTCTTGACCTCCTTGAACTGCAGTGACCATCTTAGCTGACTTGGTCCATATTTTCTTGTTCCTGTTCCTCCTGTTGGTCCTCTTCCTTGGTTCATGTCGGGATTGCTCTAAGATTTGTGTAGTCTTGTTCTTGAAGGAAAACGTCTCCTTCCTCCCCTTGATGTGGAAACTGATCTTGGCAGCACTAGCATAGATGACAGCTCCTGAGGTGTTCAGTAATGTCCTCCCTTGGATGATGGGTGCCCTCTCATCAGTGCTAGTCTCTATTACCAATAAGTCTGCTGGGGCGTACAAGGTACCAACTCGGACACAGAGGTTCTTCAATATTCCCTTTGGGAAACTTAGTGTCCGATCTGCAAGCATCCATGGAGGGTGCCACAAACACGATGCACAACTGCAAAGAAAGGAAAGCTTCCACAAGGTGATACTGTACCATCACTCTTCAAGTAAGGTAACATCTTAAGGTACTTGACTATCACTTTTATAACCTTCTCCTTGGTTCTTCCGTTCACATGAATAAAAGAGACAAACATGTATGATTTACAACTCTAGATTCACCAACCCAGTCGATTCAACATGTTTAGTCCTTCCACTTTTGTGATCCCACACTCCTAATCTTATGAGCTAAAATGTTGCACACTCAATCTTTGGAAGATATATTTTATAAAAAAACAACATAAATATAGATAGATTATCTTTCCATTAGGTTGAGTGATCTGATCTGACAAATGTTTTAAATGCTACACTCATGATCTTATCATCCATCAACTTTGTCTTGCTAACTATGCTTAAGGTTAGAGAGAACAAATACACTTTTGGTTCTGTTGGTGTTTTCCACCAACAGAGCCCATGCACTTGATCTCTGCCTTGTCTCTATGAGCAGGTACACTTCGAGCATCATATGAAGGAGTTTTATAACTCCTAGACTCCACCAAGTGAAGAACCTAGATCTACGAGCACAAACACACTGGAGATAAGAAGGAAGTCATGCACGTCTATGACTCTCACATGACTTGTGAGGAGTGTGGAGATACTAGACACTTATGCAATCACTGCCCTTAGATGTTTGAGGACGTAACTACTGGAGTAACCCCGTTGTGGAAGTAATTACTGACCTTCTGCCGGTCAAGAGAGGCGATCCAGGACACACCGTCATCCCGATCTCCATCGGCATGGTGGACTTCCTAGAAGCACTCTGCGACTTAGGCTCCAGCGTCAACATTATGCTCAGGGTACTCTATGAAAAATTCTTTACACATCCTTTACTAGAAACAACCTTGTGTTTGCAACTTGCAGATCGTACGCTAAGTTTCCCAAAGGGAATATTGAAGAACCTCTGCATCCGAGTTGGTACCTTGTACAGCCCAGCAGACTTCGTGGTGATAGAGACCGGTTGTGATGAGAGGGCACCCGTCATCCTAGGGAGGCCATTCCTGAATACCTCGGGAGCTGTCATCTACGCTAGTGCTGCCAAGATCCATTTCTACATCAAGGGGAGGAAGGAGACGTTTCCTTCAAGAACAAGATTACACAAATCTCAGAGCAATCCCGACATGAACCAAGGAAGAGGACCAACAGGAGGAACAGGAACAAGCAAATAAGGATCGAGTCAGCTAAGATGGTCACTGTAGTTCAAGGAGGTCAAGAATCATCGACTTAAGTCACCGTTCGTGACCAAAAAGGATGACCCGGGTATGCCAAGCATCTAGTGCTCCATTAATGGATACAACTTCCAGAAGACGCTTTGCGACACCGGATGGCAGATCAGACATTCCGAAAGGTTGAAGGTTATGGACATGGGAGAAGACGAGTACATTCCACCCATCATCCTTAGGAGGCCGTTCCTCAGCACCGTTAAAGCAATCATCTACATTGGAACCGGAGAAGTCCACATGCACTTCCTCTCTGAGAAGGTACGCTGCTATTTTACTGACCTTAACTATATAGTTGAAGACTCTAAACAGGTCAGGACAAGAAGAAGACGACGCAACCGCAACCAGAGGAGGCAATTCATCAAGGACGGATGGGTAGACTATGAAGGAGAAGTTGTAAGGTCTGAAGACATACAGCTTGAACAGAACTGTCCTGAGGAGACCATAGCACCGAGTCACGTGTGGAGAGAGAAGATAGTTATACACAAAGAGCAGGCGCCGCCGGAACCACCGACTACGCCATCCAACGAATCCCAGGACAACTGAGAAGATGGAGAGTCCCGTTCGGAGGACTTAAACACACCGAACGTCTTGCCAAGAGGTAAACTTGGTAGTTATCTTTTTCCTTTCAATTATTTAAAATAGTTTGCTTAGTTAATCAAGTTCATATCATCTCGAAAAGAAAATAAAAATGTTAAAAATAGTGAGCCCCATGTGAGTATGCTCATGGCATAAAACCTATAAGTACATTCACTATGGTGGCGTAAAAACAAAATAAATATATTCCTGTCCTATAAAAATGAAAATATAAAAATAAATTTATGATCCTACTAAAGAGAGTAATATTTATTAGAGGAGGCTCGACATGATAAAGGCAGATATTTATGCTAAAACGTAACTAGTTCCACAAAGCTTTGTTGTCTATTTGAGCTCCACAGAATTCAAGGATCAAAGAAGACTAGCAGACGGAGGACATCCTAATCGCTGTCAGGGTGCTGCCGACATTCAAATACACCCCCACCACCTGCTAGCTACGTCAGAAGAAATTACGTCAAAATCCAGCTTGGGGGAGAGCACCCTCATTTATCCAGCTAAGTGTTCTACTCACGTTTATACTTTACTCAAATAATAAAAAGATGAATGATCATAAAAACCCGAATAAAGATTTTGTGCTTATATATATATCTTTGCGTAGTTTGCTAAATAAATAAATAAAGTTTGCTATGAACCCTCATGATAAGCTCTCACATGGAAATGATGAATAGTTGCTCTGCCATGACTAATTCTCAAAATTGAAATCTCTCTCAAGTTTAGCCATGACTATTATTAATTAAGATTTGCTCAAAACCTGAACTTGTGGGAAGAGTACTTGATCTAAAGTCTAAGTCGTTAACAGATACGATATGGAAAGGTTGAGCTACTGTTTATCTGTTCCTAGAGATGATAGAATTCTGGAGAATTTTATCTTTGAAAATCTTTAAAATATCACATGATGAGTTCCTGTATGATAAGAGTTTAAATTCCTACCACAGCCATATATACATGCTTGCTAGACTTTGAGCCACACATTTACTTTTTACTGCTTATGAGCATTGAGTGTGGTCAAGCTGTGTAGACCCTTAGGAGCTTGTCATGTTGTTAAAATCAAGATTCACTTGCACATTCACTCATACATGCTGCTTCTACTCCGGAAGTACGCATCCACATATATCCATCCATTTCCATCTCCAGAACGACTCAAAAATATTCTACTCCTAATACGGGAGAGAATAGACAAAAACATTTTTGTTTTTCCCCTGTGAAATAAATGCTCGAGTTATCTTGGTTACTACCACATGCTATATTATTTCAAGAGATGAGTGCTCTAAAAAAGAGAGAGAATATCCGAGGAAATAAAAAGGGGCAAGTGCCTGGAACCTCGAAGAAAAGAAAAAGTGAGACGAGAGGTAAAAATGGACAAGTGTCCGACAGTAGAATTAGTGGTACAAGATACCCACCTGAGAGAAAAGAAAAAGAAAATATAGAGCATCTCATTCTCCTCAAAAAGTTTGAAAAGAGCAAGAAAGGTATGTATCCCCTCAAAAGAGCACAAGTAGAATTAGACTTTCACAATTGTTATCACCATCATCACCATACACCATTCATTCGCCACACATACACATCTTGATTTGACTTATTGGCTTGTTCTTCTGGATCCATGGTTTGACTATGCAATAAATGTCTTGTAAGTATGTATTAGCTGTCTCCCACCTATGAGCTCCAGATATCAAAACCTTATTAGAGTAGGGTGAGAGAGAAGGCAATGCCACTATGCCTCATACCAAAAATACCACATACTTTGAGAGAAGGCATACACCATTAATGCCTTGGTAAGGATCCAGAAATACCACAAAAGAGAGACTAGAGAGAGTCATACAAGGAATCTCTGAGTTTTATTTGAAAATCTGAAAAAAAAACTCCAGAGCTATAGTTAATCGAAGAACAAGAGACATGGTGCTTGACTAGACCGTTCTATCTTTTAACTACTCAAGACACAGGTGATGGTTGCAAGATCCATGGTGGAAGGTAAAATGAGTAAGTTTAAATCTTAACAGTTTACCCTAACCCAGAGATGAGATATTGTTTGAACGCATGTGTAACTTTAAGGCATGAAACCACTACAGAAACTCTTGAGTTCATCTTTGCTCAGGGACGAGCAAAGGTTAAGATTGGGGGAGCTTGTTGACGGTCCTTAGAGCTCACATTTAATCATCAACTAATCATAGAAAAGGATCCAAATGCAACTGACACCCAGACATAGGGTTTTATCTGACAGAATTCCACAAGTTTTAGTGTTTGTCAATTTCTGTAGGGGGTTATCAGGAAATACGGAAGAAAGGCCCACACGTCGGGTTTACATAGAGATATTAGCATGTCGCGCAAGTTTCTACCATCTAGAAGACTCCAGAAGCCACGGGAAGGAAGCGGAGGCCGAACGGGGCCAGGCACTGGGCGCCCGCCCAGTTGACCTGGGTGCCCGCCCTCACATAGAGTCCAATCAGGACTCTCTTTCGGGATATTGCTCCACCGACCTAAAGGATCAAGGATAACCATTCAATCAATGTCAGTTTGATCCAACGGCCCATATTCACTTGAAGGGAATATAAAACCAGACCCCCGGCCCCTGGAGATCATACCTCTTCTACAGAATCAAAGCTAGGGTTTCAATTCTTCATCCAAGTAGAGAGGATCCCTCTAGTTCTTCTAGTTCTACCTCTAGTTCATCTAGATCTAGTTCTAGTTCATCTAGTCCTATTTCTAGTTCCTCTAGTTCTAGTTCTAGTTGTAATCTAGAAAATAGGGAGAGAGAAGAGGAGAGCGGAGGAGGAGGAGCCGGATCTATCGGATCTTCCTCAACATTGTACTTTTGCAGCAACTGGTTCGTTCTTCATCGTTCTCTAGGTTTTTCAATTCATAATTCCTGAGTTCTTTAATTACTTTTATTTACATTCAAGTTATTTATTGGATTCCCGCTTGCATCAAGTGCTCTAGTCTTTATAACGCTAGAGTAGTAATTAATAGATTAGACATGGTGTTTAGTCTTGCAATTACCTGGAATTGCACCCAATCCTGCAGATTGTTGTGGTAGCCTTAGGGTAGTGATAGCCCTGCGGTCGACGTATTCCACCTCGTTCGGATCAGTGTTTGTAGGACCGTAGTCAGACCTTCCTAGCCCCCTTCTCATCACTTTCTGTGGTTAGTGCTCTGATGTCCCGATATAGATAATCTTGAAGTAATTCTTGATTCTTAGATCAATTAGAGAACTCTCAAGAAACTTTCTCTCTTCCCACCAAAAATAATTATATAGTTATCCTTGGGCGATCTTGGATCTTAATTAGTACACTCACGTTCCCTGTGGAAAATCGATACTCTGGAATACTCCTGGGTGAAAGCTACATCGGTATCCGTGCGCTTGTGGATTTTTCTGTTTGCGTTTAAAATACCCAGCAGTGATATTGATAGTGATAGTGATGATGATGAACCAACTAAAGATGAACTAATCACTATGTTAGAACATTGCACTCGTCACTATAAAGAAACTAGAAAGGAGTGCAAGGCCTTGCTTAAGGATAAGAAAACCCTTGAGCAAGAACTTAATGAGCTTAGAGCATCTTATGAGAGTCTAAAGGAAGACCATAAGAAGCTCCAAAAGGCTCACACTATGCTTGAAGAAGCTCATTCCTCTCTAGTTAACAAGCGTGAAAATGAGCCTACTAAAATGGAGAAAGCTAAAACTTGCAACATAGGCCTGACATGTGATACCTTAAGTAAGCCTATTGTTGTTGCTTCTACTAACCCTTCATGTAGCACATCTACGTCATCCTCATCTAGTAGTGATGGTTTCACTTGTGACACCACACTAAAAGTTGAGAATGAATTTCTCAAGAAGGAGGTGAAAGAGCTCAATCACACATTAGCCAAGGCTTATGGTGGCGAGGACCGCTTGCTTATGTGCTTGGGTAGCCAAAGAGCTTCTCTCTATAAAGAGGGATTGGGCTATAACCCCAAGAAAGGCAAGGCCGCCTGTGCTCCTCACAAGACTAGTTTTGTGAAGAACAATGTCCGGTATTGCAAAGCTTGCAAGCAAGTTGGTCACCTAGAGCAACAATGCATGAACAAGAAACCCAAAGCTCATGTATCCTCAATTAAGCTCAATTCTTTCTATGTGCTTACCAAGGATGCAAAAGGTGTTCATGCTAAGTTCATTGGTGCACCATGGATGGGCTCAAAGAAGAAAGCCATTTGGGTACCAAAGAGCTTAGTTGCTAACCTTGGAGGACCCAATCAAGTTTGGGTACCTAAAAGGAATTGATCTTGTCTTGTAGGTCAATTACAAAGCCAGAGGAAGGAATTGGGTGCTTGATAGTGGGTGCACTCAACATATAACCGGGGAATCTTGTATGTTCAAATCAATTGATAAAAATCAAAATGGTGGCTTTGATTCTATCACTTTTGGCAACAACAAGAAAGGCAAGGTCAATGGGCTTGGTAAAATTGCTATCTCAAATGACATGAGCATATCAAATGTGTTGCTAGTTGAGAGCCTAGATTTCAATCTCTTGTCAATTGCACAACTTTGTGACCTTGGTTTCAAGTGCATCTTTGGTAGTGATGATGTTGAGGTGGTTAGTGTTGATGGATCAAACTTGATATTCAAAGGATTTAGGCATGGTATCTTATACTTGGTTGATTTCAATGATAGTGACACTCAATTGACATCTTGCCTAATTAGCAAATCAAGTTTGGGTTGGTTGTGGCATAGAAGGCTTGGTCATGTTGGAATGAAACAATTGAACAAACTATTGAGGCATGACTTAGTTAGAGGCTTGAAGGATGTCACCTTTGAGAAGGATAAACCATGTAGTGCTTGTCAAGCCGGAAAGCAAGTTGGAAATGCACATCCCAAGAAAAGTGAAATGAGCACATCAAAGGCATTTGAGCTATTGCACATGGATTTATTTGGGCCAATAACATACACTAGTATTGGTGGCAACAAATATGGATTTATGACAGTAGATGACTACACTAGATACACTTGGGTGTTCTTTCTCTGTGACAAGAGTGATGTTTGTGAGCTACTCAAGTCTTTTGTCAAGAGGGTGCAAAATGAGTTTGAAACCACTATCAAGAAGATTAGAAGTGACAATGGTAGTGAATTCAAGAACACAAGAATTGAAGAATTGTGTGATGATCTTGGCATTGGACATCAATTCTCTCTGACATACACTCCTCAATCCAATGGTGTAGTTGAAAGGAAAAATAGAACCTTCATTGATATGGCTAGGTCAATGCTTAGTGAATACAATGTTAGTCATTCATTTTGGAGTGAAGCCATCAACACAGCTTGCTATTGTAGCAATCATCTCTATTGCCATGGGAAGCTTGGGAATACACCATATGAGCTATTGAATGGAAGAAAGCCCAACATTGCATCTTTAGAGTGTTTGGTTGCAAATGCTACATTCTCAAGAAAGGCACTAGATTGAGCAAGTTTGAGAAGAAATGTGATGAAGGGTTCTTACTTGGTTATTCCACCACAAGCAAAGCATATAGAGTTTGGAACTTGACAAATGGCACATTGGAAGAAGTCCATGATGTTGAGTTTGATGAAACCGAAGGATCTCAAAATGAAGTTCAAAATCTTGATGATGTGAGAGGAGATCAATTGGCTAATGCAATGAAAAACATGGATGTTGGTGACATAAGGCCAATGCAAGTTGATGATGATAATGACATTCACATGATCAATCAAGAAGTGCAAATTGATACAAATCAAGCAAGTACTAGTGGCTCTCATGATGATGATCAAAATCAAAGTCAAGCTAATGGAAGTAATCAACTCCCAATACTCCAACCTACAAGGATAGCAAGAGATCATCCATTGGATCAAGTCATTGGCGGTATTCAAAGTGGTGTACAAACAAGATCAAGGCTAGCATCCTTTTGTGAGCACTATTCATTTGTCTCATTTGAAGAACCCAAGAGAATAGAAGATGCATTAAAAGATTCTAATTGGGTAAATGCCATGCATGAAGAATTGAACAACTTCACAAGAAATCAAGTGTGGGAGCTTGTTGAGAGGCCAAAGAACTACAATGTGATTGGTACCAAGTGGGTTTTTAGAAACAAGCAAGATCAAGATGGTGTGGTTGTGAGAAACAAAGCAAGATTAGTAGCACAAGGCTACACTCAAGTTGAAGGTCTTGACTTTGGAGAAACATATGCACCGGTTGCAAGATTGGAGGCAATTAGAATATTATTAGCCTATGCTTGTGCCCACAACATCAAGCTCAATCAAATGGATGTGAAGAGTGCATTTCTCAATGGATACATAAATGAGTTGGTTTATGTTAAACAACCTCCCGGTTTTGAAGATACAAGAAAACCAACCATGTGTACAAGCTCAAGAAGGCATTGTATGGTTTGAAGCAAGCACCTAGAGCATGGTATGAGAGATTGAGAGATTTCCTTCTCTTTAAAGGGTTCAAGATGGGAAAGGTTGACACTACTCTCTTCACCAAGAAACAAGGCAATGACTTGTTTGTGTTGCAAATCTATGTTGCTAATATCATTTTTGGATCAACCAATCAAGACTTTTGTCAAGAGTTTGGAAGAATGATGGCTAATGAGTTTAAGATGTCCATGATAGGAGAGCTTAGTTACTTTCTTGGTCTTCAAATCAAGCTAATGAAGGATGGCACTTTTGCGAGTCAAGGAAAGTACATCAAGGACATGATCAAGAAGTTTGGGTTGCAAGAAGCTAAACCAATGAGCACACCTATGGGCACAAATGATCAATTAGGAAGTGATGCAAGTGGCAACATGGTAGATCAAAAGCTATATTGATTCATGATTGAAAGTTTGCTCTATGTCACTGCATCAAGGCCGGATGTGATGTTTAGTGTATGCAAATGTGCAAGATACCAAGCTTCACCTAGAGAGAGTCACTTGAAGGCAACCAAAAGAATATTGAGGTATCTAAAGGGCACTCATGATGTTGGATTATGGTATCCAAAGGGGTCTAACTTTGAGTTGATTGGATATTAGGACTCCAATTATGGTGGATGCAAGATTGATAGAAAGAGCACAAGTGGCACTTGTCAATTGCTAGGAAGGTCTCTAGTTTCATGGTCATCAAAGAAACAAAATAGTGTTGCACTATCAACCGCCGAGGCCGAATTCATTAGTGCCGGTAGTTGTTGTGCACAATTGCTTTGTAGGAAAGCTACCTTGAATGACTTTGGAATCAAATTCAAGAATGTGCCTTTGCTATGTGACAATGAGAGTGCAATCAAGATGACCCAAAATCCGGTTCAACATTCAAGAACCAAGCACATTGACATAAGGCACCATTTCATAAGGGATCATTAACAGGTGATATTAGCATTGAAAGCATTAGCACCGAAGATCAACTAGCCGACATCTTCACAAAGCCACTTGATGAGAAGAGATTTTGCAAGTTGAGGAATGAATTGAACATACTTGACTTCTCCAACTTGAGATGAGTGCACCCCCACATTTAAATATGACATGCCTCTCCTCCAACAAAGCAAGGTAAAGTTGGTTGACATAGCATTCATACTTTGCTAAGGACATTATTAGAACATATAGACATATTTGCATGACAATAGGCTCATTCATGAAGATCAAAAGAATTTGATGTATGTATGGTACCACTATTGTTTCTATGATTGATTGATCTAGTGGTAGCATATGACATGTTGGTGAGCTTGCAAGCCTAATGTTGAATCTAGAATATGAGCTTATGATGTGTAATTCAACATGGTCAAGATAACCCTTATACTTTATGAGGTGTGAAAAAGCTTGTCCTTGGATCAAACCGAATTACATGTTTTCGGCAAGTGATCTAGATTGAACCATAATTTGACCCTCACATTGATTGACTTAATTCTCACTAAAATTTGAACATTTGTGGTCATTGATGACAAGGGGAGAGAGAAACAAAGATAAAGTCAAAAAGGGGAAGAGAATCAAAGATAGGGAGAGAAAACACCTTTTAAACTTGAGCACACAAATAGGGGGAGCAAGCTCATGAACCATTTGTTGCATTTTAATGTGCACTAACATAATGAGGTGTTGCATTGCAAGTTTAAATATACTACTCTTGTTTGATTGGTGTTTGCTAGAAATAGAACTTGAATGATGCTTTGAATTCTAGCATAGAGTTTTATTTTCATGTGGTATCTAGACATATAATGTGATCTCACAAGGTATCTTGAGTTTTTGATGTATGTCTAGCTACTTTGGTGCTAAGGATGGTATATTGGCAACTCTGATTGGTATCACACTTCAAAGGTCCATTCCATATACCTTAGCATCATTTTGGTAGTAATAATCTCCCAAAACTCTAATTCATGCATATGTGCAAACTTGAACCAAACTCATGGAAGCACATATGTAGGGGGAGCTAGTACTACCAAAACCGAAATTGAAATGTTTGTCCAAGCTTGTCTCATGATTAAAATGCTTTGGACAAGCAATTCAAGTTCATTATGATTTCATTTCATATCTTTGTGATGGTTGTCATCAATTACCAAAAAGGGGGAGATTGAAAGCCCAAGTTTGGTTTTGGTAATTAATGACACCAAGTTGGTAATGCCTTGTGTTTAAGTGATTTGAGTTAGGCATAGCAACACATGTGATGAAGGTGCATGGTGGCATGGAAAGGTGGCCACATGATTACAAAGAGATGAAGCATGTAGTGAAGATCATGGTGATAAACAAGGAGCAAAGTTGAATCAAGTGCTACTAGGCATACATCTTGAGCATATGCATTAGGATCTAGTAAAGTGCTAACTTAACTCCTTTGGGTGAAAATGTTTGTGAAAAGCTAACACACATGCACTTTGGCAGTGGACACTTGTTGGTGTTAGCACACTTTACAAAGGAGGTGGAGTTCCTAGGGTTGAGAGGGGTGTGGGTTCTATTGCGCCGGTGGGAAATTTTGGAGAAAATTAAGTGTATATTTTCTATTGCGCCGGTGGGAAATTTTGGAGAAGTCGCGGGAGTTTTTTCGCTGAGAAACACTCACCGGACATTGGCCCAAAAGCAATGGACGCTATGCCTGTGCGTCCGGTGTACAAGCTGCCTGGCTCAACTAGGGTTAGGCACCGGACGCAGGTTGGAGCGTCCGGTGTTCTGAGTCCGGTGTCCGCGCGTTTTTGCAAACCTCTCCAGGTATGAGTCCGGTGAGCACCGCACGGTCCGGTGCTCAGCGTCCGGTGACCCCGAGAGTTTGCATACCTCCCTGAGTTTTAGTCCGTTGAGGACCGGACGCGTCCGGTGTGGACCTACAGAGCGTCCGGTGGTCTCCAGGTGACCGTTAGAGTTTGACGCGCGAGTTTCAAAGGAGGACACATGGCCAACCCCTGAGCACCGGACGCTGGGGGTCGAGCGTCCGGTGATCACTTGGTAGCGTCCGGTGCCCCCGATTTTAGCTCAGTGAAAGTGGCCAATGGCTAGTTCTTTGAGGGAGCTTATAAATAGAAGGTGGCCGGCTTTGGGAGGTTCTCTCTTGCACATTTGAATACTTGAGGCATACATTGAGCTAGAGAACACTACTTCCACTCATCTCCTTGCTTGATTGCTAATCCTAGTGAGATTCAAGTGCATTGCTTTGAGAGTTCCATTTAGTGGCACTTGATTCTTGAGTTTGCTGTGGATCTCTTCTTACTCTTGGGTGTTTCCCAACACCCTAGATGGCTTGGAGCAGTGGTGGTGTTGAGCTCATGATTGGAGATTATTTTGAGCCTCACCAAGTGATTTGTGAGGGGTTCTTGAGCCTTCCCTGTGGGAGATCGCAATTGGCTAGTCTAGTGGATTGATCGTGGTTTGGAGGATCCTCATCTTGTGAGTGGATGTGCGGCACCCGCTGAGGGTTTGGCTTTGGACTGCCAATTAGCTCGTGATCCATCAAGTGGGTGTATCACCACAACGAGGACTAGCTTGCCAGGAAGCAAGTGAACCTCGGTAAAAAATCTTGTGTCATCTCTTACCGAGGATTCTCTTGTAATTGTGATTGATTGATTGGCTATATTTCTACTCTACAACGTTGGTATAACATTCACTAACCTTTACTTTACTTATGTGCATACCTTGTCAGTTGTGTAGCTTGTTTAGCTTAGCTATCTTGATGAGGAGTGTAGCAAGCTTCTAGTTGTGCTTTCTTGTTGTAACTAGTGTTTAGCTTTCTTGCTAGACTTGTGTAGGTGGCTTGCATAGCTTAGTTGTGCTAGTGCTAGAATAGCTTTGCCTTTTGTTTTACTAATCAACTTGTCTAGTTGAAGTTTGTAGAAAATTTAAATAGGCTATTGACCCCCCCTCTAGCCATTTGGACCTTTCAGGCGACTCTGACTCCGAGGGCCTACCTCCACCTATGCCTCCCCCGCACCCGATGACCGGACTAGAGGAGCTCTCAAACCAAGTGCGAGGAATAAACATCCGCACTGGTGTGTTGCAAACCGCATTCAACTCTCATGTGCAGGTAACAACAGGATGGCACAAACAAGATGTACAATGGCAGCAGCAACAAGCAAACATGAACATGCAGCACACCCAGTGGCATCAAGAAGAAGTGCAGTGGCGGCAGCAACAACAACAACAATGGACAGAAATGAATGAACGCATGAAGGCACAACAAGACACCCAAGCTGCCTATTGGAGGCACATGGGATACTTCCCCCTAGAGCCATAAGCAAAGGATAAGCTTGGGGGAGGATCCCCAATCAGGTAAGTATCTTTTCCTATCGCTTTCTTTATTACTCATTCCAAAAAAAATTGTTGCATTATTCGAATAAAGTTTTCAACCCAAGTAACAATAATAATGATTCCACTCTCATATGTGACTAGGAATGCTTAAGTTCTCCCTATGTTGAAATGATGAATAGTTGCTCTATTTATAATTCAACATGTGCCTAGTTTGTAACTTAGTATTCCCCAATGTTTAAGTTCGTTGGCTAACATGTCTTAACCTAAGACTTGAGAAATCGTGTGTTGCAAAAGCATGATTCCTTTTCTAGTTGCCAGTTATGAGATGCTAAATGGATTATGTTATGTCTTAGTTCTAAGAGAAACTTGAAATCTGGAGATTTCTTTTAAAAAAACATGTTCCTCAATGATTATAAAATCCTACCACAGCCATATGACATAAATCCCAATTTCAACCTTTAGTCATATGCTGCTTGTACTAACATTGAGCTTTGTCAAATTCATGTGAACCTTGTGAGATATCCTTCATACACCCATGATCAAGATCACATACACTCACTAAATAAAACACTGACTCAAAAGGGTTACGCATCCATAAATAAAAATTCAATTGTGTTATAAACCTCTATTCTAGAAATCTTAGCAAGAAGGAGAATCGGGCTATATAGAAATAAACCATGTCAAAAGAGCATGGAGAAAATGAAAATTTGCCATGCCAAAGAAGCATGAGCCCAAAATAAACCATGTCAAAAGAGCATGGAAATGAAAAGATGCCATGCCAAAGAAGCATGAGCCAAAAAAAAGAAAAAAGTATAGCCCAAACTTCCCAAAAGCTATGTGATGGAAGAGGGAGAGGAATAGCAAATGGAACAAAAATATCCTATACACTTGCACATCTTGGTCAGAGTGTATGTCTTGCATCTCCTTGGATCCAGTCTTTGACTTAGCAAGATTATGTAGTACAATAAGTGACCCATTTGAGGGACTTGTTTGTCATTTTTTTTCAAAAATCTAAAACCGCCGAATAAAAGGATGATCAAAGAATAAAAGACTAGTAAATCTATTATGTCATTCTATCTTGCAACCACCTAAGGATTGGGAAAGCAAAAGTCCCATAGAATTTTAAGTCAAAAGGGATAGATAAAACTGCCAACTTATTTAAATCAAGGAGGAATATTTTATTACAACACTGGTACTTATGAATTTTATCGACATTGAAGCAACTCCTACTCAACAACCCTAAAACAACTGAATATTTTCTCAGGACGAGCAAAGGTTTAGCTTGGGGGAGTTGTTGACGGTCATTAACTCAGAAATCCGACCGTCAATTACTATCCAAAATAGGGAAATTTGGCAAACCAACATCACATATGCATTTATTTCTAACCTAGTTCCACATGTAATTGGAAGATTGTATTTTTTTACAGGACATGTGCACAAATACATGAGGACACCCCAAAAAGGCGCTTGTCAACGCATGATTATGCTATCAAACAACCAAGACATCAAGGGAAGTTTCTCCAGAGCAATTCCCCCTGATGCAGCCCTCATGAGAACAGGCCCCAGGTCCAACACGTGAAGCTGGAGGCCAAGGGGCACCAACTAGGGACCGGTCGGCCCCTGGCTGTGCCCTCTCGGCACCGCCATTGTTGTGTGGCTGCATGGCGCTCCCTGGGGTCAGTGGATTAAGTGCTTATGCTCAGATTGTGGGAGAGCACCGCCTCACTCAGCTGTATAAATAGGGGGCCACACCCGCCCTCTCAACACACACCAACACTTGAGCCATTCTCTATCTCCATTCTCTAGTTGTAGTTCTTTTATTTTTCTTGTTAGTAGAAGAGTAAGGCAAAGCTACCTTGGAGAGCTTCACTCCTTGGAAGAAGGCTACTCGAGGTATGAATAGAATCATGAGTTCTTCCAAGTTCATTCTCTCATTATTTAATTATAGTCATGATATGAACTAGAGTATAGTTGTGATGTTATGCTATTGATATATGAACTAGAGTATAGTCTATGTGTCAATAGAGTGTCATCATTGACATTGTGCCTAATAAATACATTTCACTTAATTAAAGCTAGAGTTAGGTTGAATGTGGTGGTTCATCGCACCTCAAGGTGTGCCCAATTTATAACTTGTCAATCCATAGGGTCGGAGTCCAGGGGTGAGTTGGGTAGACTCTGCATACATAGGCAAGGTGCCTTGGTATGGAGAGGCAGGTGTCTGCATGGCCCTTGCTTCAGTGAGGTGGATGGTGGCAGGTGGTGACAGCGCTATCCGTCCTTGGCATTCCCCCCTCTTCGTTTGGGATGTAGGAGTCTAAATTGGCATGACGGTTGCTGGCAGACCAGTACGGCATGTTCTCCTGATCCATATCACACTTAGCACTAATCCTAATTATGTGAAAAGTATGAATATTAAATAACCATAACATGACTATACTTGATTAATGCCTGCTCATCTAGAAATATTATTTTATTAGTTTCTCTTTTATTTATAATTTGAGAGCTCATTTGTGTGTCCACTATCTCTACTATCAATCCTTACCCCTACATGAACAGCTAGTTAATTTGTAGTGTACCACTATGTATGATCATATCAAAATCTTAATCAAATGCCTTCCTTTGGGAAAATACAAATAACGATACCCGAATACTCACTGGGTGAAATGCTACAAACGATAGCTCTGTGTGCTTGTGGATTAATATCTAAAAGAGATCAAGGAACTATGAAGGTCAATACTCATGACACTACTATACTTTAGTGATGTCTCTAAGTAAAATCGACACCTGACATTTCTAGCGCAGTGTCTGGGGATAGGCTCTTTGCCTACTCCTAGTCACTATGTTAAGAAATGCCAACAATTACCACTAGACGTGCAGGTGCAACGGAAGCAACTTGGTGTAGTCGTGCGCGTAGTATTAGTGTCGTGTAGTTGTGTGGTCATCCACCACGTCATGCGGTTTGTCTTTGTGCTCCAGATGCAGCACCTCTGAGGTATCCCACATGTACAGGGAAGAAGCATCGCACCTCTGGACTGCTAGGTCCGCGAGGAGCAATAGGTGTGGGTGTGGGTGAGCGGCGGCAGCTGCCAAAATGACGTGTCTCAACCTTAGCCACCCCAACCATCCCTTTTATAGGCGTCCCCTAATTAGCCCTGACTTGGAGGCCCAATTATAAAACCCTAAGCCTGTGTAATTTGGGTCCAACCCGAATTAGGCTTCTAGCCCCTTGAGCGTGCGACCCTATGGGTTCACATACATATGGACATGAGCTGAGTACTCCTACTCACCCAATAGTTGACAGCAGCCTCTAGCAAGGCATGACAACCCAAATACACATGCCAAGATCATATCAGACAAACCACTACAAACATATACATGTTATTCCCTTGCCACACGATATTTGGTCCAACTCGTGGGTTACCACTTAACCCAAGCATGGCCATGCATTTGTTGATCCAATCACTTGAGTGATCTAGTTATATCTCTCTCACATAGAGAGGGGCAAGTTCCATCTTGATTATCTATGTCTCATAGCATGTGTTGGGTACCATAAAAAGGGATACCCAAATCAGAATAATAAAAATCGCAAAAGACAAAGCAAACCATCCATGATCACCAGGACTCGGGCGCAGGCTCTGGCTCGCCTAACCCCTTGGCCTCGGGCATAAGGCCCGGCTCGCCCGACCCCTTGGCCTCGGGCGCAAGTTCCGCCTCGGCCGACCCCTCATGGGCTCAAGCGCCAACACCGCCTTGCCTAAGCCCACGCCTCAGAGCAAGGCTTCCAACGCACGGCGCCCGTACCCACGATGTGATGGATGCAGTGACCCCCATACCACGGGAGGGCATGGTGGCGACTATTCCAACCACCCCGGCCACTATAGCCTTACCTCTTTCACTATGCTACCTTACCTCTTTCACTATGGTGTACCACCTCAAAGTAAAAGAGGAATGGGAGAGATTAACCAGTGTCACTATTAGTTGTCTTCTCCCACTGTTACAGAACATGCAGCAGTGACACCAACCCCCACGACTTCAACAGGGTTCGGTAACCCTTCACAGGACCAACCATACTGTCAGCCATGCCTCAAGGACGAGACAGACAAGCTTCTACAGGGTCGGGACTGTGGCTCTGCCACTCACCAGAGGAAGATCACTAGTCACACATGTAAAATCCTGTGTCCCCCTTGAGACTATAAAAGGGGATCTAGGGCTCACATCCAAGACACGGCCAACAATCCACACAATCAAGACTCAAGCAACACACAAACATCACTCCAAGCGAGTTCACGCACAGAGTAGCAAGTCACGCTCTGTCCACCACACAAAGTCAAGACTTGGGACTTAGCCCTCTCTCATGACCTGCTTGTACACCCCTACTACAAGCACCTTTGGGTGCAAGGCAATACAGACCCTCGATCTCACACTGGACGTAGGGTATCCTTAGCCCAAACCAGTATAAATTCTCTATGTTCACTTGCATCACCATCCGGGTTTAGGGAGACACGCATACTTATACTTGTTTGTGTCTAGACAACGAGTCTAGACGCCGACAGTTGGCGCGCCAGGTAGGGGCCTTTTGCGTGGCATTCATCTTCCCCTATTGGGGAAAGCCCGGATGGCAGACGGATTCCACCCACTTCGTCTCGGCACCATCATGATGTTTGGGAGTTTAGAGTTCATGTCGCTTGGCTCCAGCTATGACATGGTCCTCCTCCCGCCATGTGATGACACCGAGCCTCGCCCTGAGCCGATCCCACCGCAACCAGTGCGTGGGAGGCGCTCGGGGCACCATGCAGGGGGTGCCCGGCGGGGGCGTCAGAGGTCTAGGATCTCTGACCCAACCACCGAGGCAAGGGCCCATCCGGCCCTCCCCCCACATATCCCTCACCAGATCGCCCATCTCTGGCCTGACAGGTGCTAGCGGAAGGGCCCGTGGAGCATCAAGCTCCGCTCCACGGACCAACAAGGGGGCTTCGCGACCTCCTGTTCTGCCCCGGTCAAGGGGCAAAGCACGGCTCCCACTCCCTCCTCAGAAGAAGGACAAGGGGGCCTCAACTTCTTGTCACCCTCCACCCACGGATGGAGGAGAGACAGCGGCGCCTCCCGAGCTCCCTTTTGGGCTCAAGAGCACAGCCGCCACTTACGCCTCTTCCGCGAGCACTTCACTAAGTGCGTACGTGGACCTTCCAGGGCATCACCTAAGGTCTACCCTGGACCTTATTTCTACACCGCCCGTTTCGTTGTACCCTGAGGATCCCACCTCAGGGGATGATGAATGGGCTAGCACTGATTTCTCCAGTTGTGGCGACCCAGAGACTTTCATGCGCTTTCTGGAGGCTAGCAACTACTGCCTCGGCTACTCCGACTCCGACGACGGTGGCTACGATCCATCACGAGAGTGTTTCAACCTCGAGGTCGGAGTGGCACCCCCCAACGCTCAAGGGGGTGCGGGGCCCTCACAGCAAAGGAACGCCACCCCGCCTCCCAACACGACTCCCGGGATCCATCCTGGAGCACACGGGGCCGCATCAACCCCCGTAGAAGGCCGGCGCCCTGACCTCGAACAGCTCAACGAGTTGGAGGCCAGGCTCAAAGAAGAGCGCGTACGCCTCCGCCAACTGTGGGAGACTCTGGTGCAAGACCAGTCTGCTCGCGGGGACGGAGGCGAGGCTAGACGCCGCGCCCGGGAGGTCAACCGCCGCATCATCGAGGACGAAGGGGGAGACAATCCCCCAGTCTTCCGCACGGCCAGCCAGAACATGATGGCTGCCGCACTCCTCCTCAGAGCAATGCCCGAGCCATCGACTCCTGAGGGGAGAAGGGTGCGCCAGGGGCTACGTGGCCTCCTGGAGCAAGCCGTGGTGCAAAACGCAGAGAGTTCTGCGTCGCAGTCCCACAGGACGAGACGCCCAGGGGATCGACCCCTTCCTAACAAGGCACCAACGGTGCCGGGTCCACCGCCCCCTAACCCGCAAGGGGGCAACAAGGCCCCATCTGTCCATGAACGTGTCGGGATCAACGTGGACGCCCAGGCCACCCTCGAGGCCAGACGGCGTGACAGGGACGAGGCCGAGTCTCGACGCTACCGACCGCGCCAAGGCGGGAGGTACGACCCCGACCACGACCGCAGCACGTCGCCGGAGCCTCCAGGCCCCGCGTCTTCAGCGAGGCCATCCGTAGGGCCAAGTTCCTGGCATGATTCCGAAAGCCCGTTAACCTCACCAAGTACTCAGGGGAGACCAACCCTGAGCTGTGGCTAGCGGACTACCGCCAAGCATGCTAGCTAGGCGGAGCGAACGATGACCTGCTCGTCATCCGCAACTTGCCACTCCATCTGGCTGATTCGGCCAGAGCATGGCTCGAGCGTCTTCCTGAGCGCATGATCCACGGCTGGGCCGACCTAGTCAAGATCTTTAATTTGTTGGGAACTTTCAGGGCACATACGTGCGTCCAGGAAACTCATGGGACCTCAGGAGCTACCGGCAGAAGCCCGATAAGTCCCTCCGAGACTTCATCAGGCGGTTCTCCAAGCAGTGCACCGAGCTCCCTAACATCACGGACTCCGATGTCATCGAGGCCTTCATCACCGGTACTACCTGCAAGAAGCTGGTACACGAGCTCGGTCGCAAGACCCCCACGAGCACCAGCCAGTTGCTCGACATCGCCACCAACTTTGCCTCAGGCTAAGAGGCAGTTGGTGCCATTTTTTCCGATGGCACGGCCAAGGGGAAACAAAAGGCCGAGGCCACTGAGGCCTCGGGCTCGCGCGACCCCAAGAAGAAGAAGAAGGGTCGCAAGGGGAAGCAGGGTCGGTCAGACGACAACCTGGTCGCCGCGGCGGATCGCAAGAACCCCAAGCGGGCTCCCGCTGGCCCCGGTCTCTTCGACAAAATGTTGAAGAAGCCATGCCCCTATCATAGGGGACCAACCAAGCACACCCTCGAGGAGTGCACTGACCTACGTCGGTACTACACCAACATCATTGTCAAGGAGGGCACTGAAGAGCCCCCCAAGGACGACGACCCCCAGGGAGAAGGCTTCCCTAAGGTCAAGAACTGCCTCTTGATCTTTGGGGGACGTGCGGCTCACCTTACCGCGAGTCAGAGGAAGCGTGAACTCCGAGGAGTTTGCGCAGTCAGCACAGCCGCGCCCTCGTACCTCAAGTAGTCCGAGAGCGCGATCACGTTCGATCGGTAGGATCACCCGGATCGGATCCCCAACCACGGGAGTTATCCACTGATCGTCGACCCCATCATCACCGAGACTCGTCTCTCCAAGGTGTTGATGGATGGAGGCAGCAGCCTCAACATTCTTTACGCTGAGACTTTGGCCCTCATGGGGATCAGCAAGTCTCGGCTGATGAATGATGCATCGCCATTCCACGGAGTGGTGCCGGGACATCGCGCCCATCCCCTTGGGCAGATCGACCTGCCCGTGTGCTTCGAGACCCCCGACAACTTCAGACGGGAGGTCCTCACCTTTCACGTGGTTGGGTTCCCAGGGACCTACCACGCAATCTTGGGACGACCATGCTACGCCATGTTCATGGCCGTCCCCAACTACACCTACCTCAAGCTCAAGATGCCGGGACTAAATAGCATCATCACCGTTAGCATGACCAGCCAGCACGCCTACCAGTGCGACGTCGAGTGCATCGAGCAGGCTGAGGCTCTAGCTGAGTCTCTATCTATCCTCACCAGCCTCAGCGATGGCGACCAGGACGTCCACGACCCCAAGCGTCACGCCGGGAGCTTTGAGCCGGCGTAGGAGACCAAGCTCGTCTTCCTCGACCCCGGGACGTCTGAAGGCAAGGCATTGAGGATCAGCTCGAGCCTCGACCCCAAATAGGAAGCAGTGCTCGTCGACTTTCTCCTCGCGAATGCCGACATATTTGCGTGGAGTCCCTCGGACATGCCTGGCATACCGAGGGAAGTCGTCGAGCACTCCTTGGACATCCGAGCCGGCTCCAAGCCCGTGAAGCAGCGCCTGCACCGATTCGACGAGGAGAAGCATCGGGCCATCGGGGAGGAGATCCACAAGCTGCTGGCGGCTGTTGACGGTCCTTAATGCTCACATTTAACCATCAACTAATCATGGAAAAGGATCCAAATGCAACCAACACCTAGACTTAGGGTTTTATCTGACAGAATTCCACGAGTTTTGGGTGTTTGTCTATTTCTGCAGGGGGTTATCAGAAAATATGGAAGAAAGGCCCACACGTCGGGTTTACATAGAGATATTAACGTGCCGCACAATTTTCTAGCATCTAGAAGACTCCAGAAGCCACGGGAGCGAACGGGAGACGTAACGGAACCGGGCACTGGGCGCCCGCCCTCCCTTACTGGGCGCCCGCCCTCCCCCTGGACCAATCAGGGTGAAGTTCGGGGATCATGCTCCACCGACCTAATACTTCAAGGAAAACCACACGATCAATGTCGGATTGATCCGACGGCCCAGATTCACTTGAAGGGACTATAAAACCAGACCCCCTGGCCCCTGGAGATCATACCTCTTCTACAGAATCAAAGTTAGGGTTTCAATTCTTCATCCAAGTAGAGAGGATCCCTCTAGTTCTTCTAGTTCTACGTCTAGTTCATCTAGATCTAGTTCTAGTTCATCTAGTTCTAGTTCTAGTTCCTCTAGTTCTAGTTCTAGTTAGTTCTAGTTGTAATCTAGAAAATAGGGAGAGAGAAGAGGAGAGCGGAGGAGGAGCCGGATCTGTCGGATCTTCCTCAACATTGTACTTTTGCAGCAACTGGTTTGTTCTTCATCGTTCTCCAGGTTCTTCAATTCATAATCCTGAGTTCCTTAACTACTTTTATTTACATTCAAGTTATTTATTGGATTCCCGCTTGCATCAAGTGCTCTAATCTTTGCAACATTAGAGTAGTAATTAATAGATTAGACGTGGTGTTTAGTCTTGCAATTACCTGGAATTGCACCCAATCCTGCGGATTGTTGTGGTAGCCTTAGGGTAGTGACAGCCCTAACGGTCGACGTATTCCACCTCGTTCGGATCGGTGTTTGTAGGACCGTAGTCAGACCTTCCTAGCCCCCTTCTCATCTCTTTCTGTGGTTAGTGCTCTGATGTCCCGATATAGATAATCTTGAAGTAATTCTTGATTCTTGGATCAACTAGAGAACTCTCAGGAAACTTCCTCTCTTCCCACCAAAAATAATTATATAGTTATCCTTGGGCGATCTTGAATCTTAATTAGTACACTCACGTTCCCTGTGGAAAATCGATACTCTGGAATACTCCCGGGTGAAAGCTACATCGGTATCCGTGCGCTTGCGGATTTTTCTGTTTGCGTTTAAAATACCCAACAAGCTTTCTGGCGCCGTTGCCGGGGAACGGTAGCTGTGCTAGTTTCAAACCAAGTCGTCCGTGTATCCTTTTTCCTTTCCTTTTTACCACACTCACCTTACCATTTTCACCACACCACATGGATTTCACTCCTATCTATAAATTCTTTGCTCCAAAGGGCGAGTTATTAGAGCCACCACCATCATCACATCCAATTCTTACAGATGGCTACGACCTCGGCCCTGATCTAATAGCCATGATTCAGGAGCAATCCTTCTCTGGGCAAGTAGATGAAGATCCATACACCCACCTTAGAGAATTCGAGCAGTTGTGTTCTTGCCGATCTATTTCCGGCATGACACAAGAAACCCTTAAATGGAAGTTATTTCCGTTCTCCCTTTTGGGAAGAGCAAAAAAATGGTATGCTCATTCTGTAGGAGGCGTTAATGGAAGTTGGGATGAACTTCGAGACAACTTTTGTCTCGCTTTCTTCCCACTTTTTCGAATTGCTTACCTTAGAATTGAAATTCTTACATTCAAACAAAGAGAGAAGGAAACTTTAGGAGCAGCTTGGGCTAGGTTCACAAGCCTTACCAATTCCGGTCCAAACCTTTCCCTGCCTGACTATGTACTATACTACCACTTCTATCGTGGTCTAAACAAGGAAGCTGCTCTTCACCTCGACATTGCTTCAGGAGGCTCATTCACACACAAACTCACAGATGAGGGGAGAGCTATCCTAGAAAGAATTCTTGAAAATACCCCTTACACAGGCATTTATGATGAGTTTCCTGAAGAAGAAAAAGAAGTCAAGCCTAATCCTAAACCAAAAGATGAGGAACTTGCAACCGAGTTAGAAATTCCACCTGACCCATCCATTAATTTGGTTGTAGAGAAACCTCCTGATAAAGGAATGCAAAACCAACTAAGGGATGATGAACCACCACCTTTAGAGCATCCATTTGAATTCGAGGAAGATCTTTTTGAAGATTATGGAAACACCTCAAATTTTCCTATCCAAACACGACCTCTAGTAAGGACCACTCAATCTGTTCTAAGAGTAGAATCTGTTGACATAGAACACATCAAAAGCCTTTCGGCTATTCTGAGTTATGAATGGCTAACAGAAGCTGAGCTGTCTCCTGAGGTAGCTCGAATCATCACTCCTTCAACCATTCTTCTGTGCCAAATTAGAGGGTCCCCTAGGAAGGTCCACTACAATCCATACGTTGGGATAAATGTTATTTCTAAGGAGTTAGCTGACACTCTTTATCCCAACGAGTCCATAACCCCATCCCAAAAACTTTTACAAAGTCCATCTAGATTAATTCTAGAAAGCCATGGGGTATTAAGGGCAGTTCCTGTTAGAATCAAGGACTCTGGAATATGCCTAGATTTTCACATTTTTGACGTACCCGAGATTCTTCTCTTGATTGGCAGACCAATCATGAAACTTCTACACGAACAACCACAACGAGGTCATTTAGACTTCAAGGTTGGGAATTCCACTATTGTTGTTCCTCTTGCTAGATCAATTAACACGATAGTGGAACCCAAACTTGTACCAGATCCTATTGAGGAGATCTTAATGTTGACTCAAGGGGAGATGGCCCAACCATTCTTTAATGATGAACACTTTGTTCAAGAAGAAGAAGAGTTGGTAGAACCTGTTGAGCTAGACAAAAATGAACTACCTTCACCTCCTTCGATAGAATTAAAACCTCTTCCTTCTGGCCTTAGATATGTCTTTTTGCACAACAACTCAAAAACTCCAGTAATTATCAGTGACAAGCTTTCCGATTATGAAACACAACAACTTGTCACTGTTCTTGAAAGACATAGATCAGCATTTGGCTACTCTCTCGAGGATCTCACGGGCATTAGTCCCATTCTCTGCACTCATCGTATCCCTATTGATCCCAATTCTACACCTTCAAGGGAACCACAACGGAGACTTAACAATGCTATGCGAGAGGTTGTTAAGAAAGAGGTCCTCAGACTCTATCGTGCTGGGATTATTTATCCTGTGCCACATAGTGAGTGGGTTAGCCCTGTCCAAGTAGTGCCAAAGAAAGGAGGAATGACGGTTGTTATGAATGAGAAAAATGAACTCATCCCTCAACGAATTGTCACTGGGTGGCGTATGTGTATTGACTATCGAAAACTCAACAAGGCTACAAAGCAAGATCACTTTCCGTTACCCTTCATTGATGAAATGTTGGAACGGCTTGCAAACCACTCTTTCTTTTGTTTCCTTGATGGTTATTCTGGATATCACCAAATCCCAATCCACCCAGATGACCAAGAAAAGACTACCTTTACATGCCCATATGGAACTTATGCATACCGACGAATGTCGTTCGGATTGTGCAATGCTCCAGCTTCTTTCCAACGGTGCATGATGTCTATTTTCTCGGACATGATTGAGAAGATCATGGAGGTTTTCATGGATGATTTTACCGTCTATGGCAAAACCTTCGATCATTGTTTGGAGAATTTAGATAGAGTCTTGGAGCGATGTGAAGAAAAGCACTTAATCCTGAACCGGGAGAAATGCCATTTTATGGTTCAGGAAGGAATAGTGCTAGGACATAAAGTGTCCGAACGTGGTATAGAGGTGGACAAAGCAAAGATTGAAGTTATTGAAAAACTTCCACCTCCCACGAATGTGAAAGGAATCCGTAGCTTTTTGGGACATGCAGGGTTCTATAGATGCTTTATCAAGAACTTCTCTCAAATTGCTAGACCCCTAACTAATCTCCTAGCTAAGGATGCACCTTTCATCTTTAGTGATGAGTGTCATGAATCTTTTCAAACTCTTAAGAAAGCACTCATCTCAGCCCCGATTATCCAACCACCTGATTGGAATCTTCCTTTTGAGATCATGTGTGATGCCAGCGATTTTGCGGTCGGGGCCGTTTTAGGACAAACCAAGGATAAAAAGCATTATGCCATATCCTACGCTAGCAAAACCTTGTCTGGACCACAGCTCAATTACACTACAACTGAAAAAGAGCTTTTGGCTGTTGTCTATGCTATAGACAAGTTTAGATCTTACTTAGTGGGGGCAAAGATAATCATCTATTCAGACCATGCTGCTCTCAAGTACCTCCTCACTAAGAAAGATGCTAAGCCTCGTCTCATTCGATGGATTCTTCTACTCCAAGACTTTGACATAGAAATCCGAGATAGGAAGGGAGTTGAGAATTCCGTAGCCGACCACTTGTCTAGGCTTCAATATAAGGAAACACATGATGAACTTCCCATAAATGACTACCTAAGGGATGACACCCTACTTAAGATAACACATGCAGATCCATGGTACGCAGACATCGTAAACTTTATAGTAAAAGGCTATGTGCCACCTGGTGCAAACAAAAGGAAGTTGCTTCACGATAGTCGTTTCCACCTTTGGGATGAGCCATATCTTTTCCGAGTCTGCGCTGATGGACTCTTGAGAAGGTGTGTTCCTATGGCTGAGGCTACTCAAATTATGGAAAGATGCCATGCCTCGCCATATGGAGGACACTATGGAGCATTCCGGACACATGCTAAAATTTGGCAAAGTGGTTTTTTCTGGCCAACGATGTATGAAGATACAAAGGACTTTGTCAGGAGATGCCACCGGTGTCAAAAACATGGGAATATTAACTCACGAAATGAAATGCCTCTCACAAATAATCTTCAAGTAGAACTATTCGATGTATGGGGCATTGATTTCATGGGGCCATTCCCTATGTCCGGGAATTGCGAGTATATCTTAGTAGCTGTGGATTACGTGTCCAAATGGGTAGAAGCCTTACCTTGTCGATCAGCTGATTCAAAACATGCCAAGAGAATGTTCCATGAAGTAATCTTTCCTCGCTTTGGTATACCCCGGATAGTTATAAGCGATGGAGGTTCCCACTTCATCGACAAAATCTTTCGGAAGTACCTAGCCGATCATGGAGTTCGACATAACGTCGCAACACCATACCATCCTCAGATTAGCGGTCAAGCCGAAACATCTAACAAACAAATCAAAAATATTTTACAAAAGACCGTAGATGAGATGGGTAAGGGGTGGAAGGACAAACTTCCTGATGCACTTTGGGCATATAGAACTGCATTCAAAACACCCATAGGCATGTCACCTTATCAACTTGTATATGGAAAAACTTGTCATTTGCCTGTGGAAGTAGAGTTTAAGGCTTATTGGGCACTCAAGAAATGGAACATGGATCTCCACCTCGCTAGTGAGAATCGTCTGATGCAACTATCTGAGCTAGAAGAATGGAGAGAGAAAGCCTACCACAATTCAAGGATCTATAAAGAGAGAACAAAACGATGGCATGATAAGAGAATCAAGCACAAGGAGTTTAAGTCTGGAGATAAGGTTCTACTATTCAATTCAAGAGTTAAGCTCTTTGGGCATGGTAAGCTACGAAGTAAGTGGGATGGACCATACAAGGTCATTGATACTTCAACTCATGGAGCCATTACCATCCAAGACGACATAGGTAACACTTTTAAGGTAAATGGTCAACGCTTGAAAATCTATCTCGAGCCACAAAACAACCTGGTAGAGGAACTTGATGTGATTGAGTTCATAGAATTCTCACATTAAGCTCTCATAAGCTCTAGACAATTACTTAACCCTTAACATGTTCCACAAGTTTTGTTGTCTATTTGGGTTGTGCAGGATTTTGAGGCTTAAGAAGAGTGAGACCGAACATGCAGGCCACAAGAGTGAACGACTATGTCAACATCCAGCTTGGGGGAGGCACCCCTACGTGTATCTAGATAAGTATTACTTTCCTTTCTTGGTTTTATTTACTAGTATTCTGAAATAAATAAATAAATAAATAAAAATGCATAACCATGAAACCAAACAAAGTTTTTCTTTTGAGTAATATACAATAGTTTTGTGTAATCCTAAGTTTTAAATAAAATAAAAAGAAAGTTTGATTCAAGTCTAGGTAATTGACAAACATGTTATGAGAAGGTCTGAGCTACTATTTAACTTGTTCCAAGTTTTGCTAGAGTTCTGGAGATTTTATCTTTTGAAAATCTAAAAATTCATAAAAATAAATAAATAAATATGAGATCATAATACCTAGAGTCTTATAAGATATGAATATTAAAACTGTGGGCACTTGCTTTGTTCAAGCCATTGTTAATTCTTGTAGTTTTGGTTGAGAGAATTATCATGCTCCCAAGATCAAGATCTTTTTGTTTTAAAAATATAAAAGATTTACTCTTCCGAAGTATTATTGCGTTAGAGGCATGGGACTATGCAAAAATTTGATTCAAAAAAAAAAAGAGAGAGTGAGACGAGAGGTAAAAATGAACAAGTGTCCGAAGTAGAATTAGGGGTACAAAGATACCCACCTGAGTGGAAAAAATGGACATGTGTCCGACAGTAGAATTAGGGGTACTTGCTGCCCACTTAAAAAAAAGAAGATTAAAAAAAAGAGAAAAAAAAAGAAAAAAAATGATAGCCCATGGTCCCTCTAATAAGCAATATGCCAGTAAGAGATGACAAACTTTTCAAAAAGGTCAAAGGTCTTGATCTAGGAGTATGACATTCCTCTCCCTTACTCCGAGCGTTGACATAGCAAAATGCAAAGTAAGTATGCTAAACTTTTAAAGCTCTACTTATATATCTTTCGAGAAGAAGGCAAATGCCTCAGTTTTATTTTGCAGACTTATAAAAAACTCCAGAACAAAGGTAAGACAGAGGAACTTGAGACATAGTGCTTGACTTGATCGTTCTGTTTTTCAATCACCTAAGACCTTAGTGATAACTTAAAAACCCTGTAGTAAGAGGCATAAAAGTAACCCCTATTTTTCTTGATGATTTTAGCTTTGCTCAGGGACGAGCAAAGGTTAAGCTTGGGGGAGCTTGTTGACGGTCCTTAATGCTCATATTTAACCATCAACTAATCATGGAAAAGGATCCAAATGCAACCAACACCTAGACTTAGGGTTTTATCTGACAGAATTCCACGAGTTTTGGGTGTTTGTCTATTTCTGCAGGGGGTTATCAGGAAATATGGAAGAAAGGCCCACACGTCGGGTTTACATAGAGATATTAACGTGCCGCGCAATTTTCTAGCATCTAGAAGACTCCAGAAGCCACGGGAGCGAACGGGAGACGTAACGGAGCCGGGCACTGGGCGCCCGCCCTCCCCCCTGGACCAATCAGGGTGAAGTTCGGGGATCATGCTCCACCGACCTAATACTTCAAGGAAAACCACACGATCAATGTCGGTTTGATCCGACGGCCCAGATTCACTTGAAGGGACTATAAAACCAGACCCCCTGGCCCCTGGAGATCATACCTCTTCTACAGAATCAAAGTTAGGGTTTCAATTCTTCATCCAAGTAGAGAGGATCCCTCTAGTTCTTCTAGTTCTACCTCTAGTTCATCTAGATCTAGTTCTAGTTTATCTAGTTCTAGTTCTAGTTCCTCTAGTTCTAGTTCTAGTTAGTTCTAGTTGTAATCTAGAAAATAGGGAGAGAGAAGAGGAGAGCGGAGGAGGAGCCGGATCTGTCGGATCTTCCTCAACATTGTACTTTTGCAGCAACTGGTTCGTTCTTCATCGTTCTCCAGGTTCTTCAATTCATAATCCTGAGTTCTTTAATTACTTTTATTTACATTCAAGTTATTTATTGGATTCCCGCTTGCATCAAGTGCTCTAATCTTTGCAACATTAGAGTAGTAATTAATAGATTAGACGTGGTGTTTAGTCTTGCAATTACCTGGAATTGCACCCAATCCTGCGGATTGTTGTGGTAGCCTTAGGGTAGTGACAGCCCTAACGGTCGACGTATTCCACCTCGTTCGGATCGGTGTTTGTAGGACCGTAGTCAGACCTTCCTAGCCCCCTTCTCATCTCTTTCTGTGGTTAGTGCTCTGATGTCCCGAAATAGATAATCTTGAAGTAATTCTTGATTCTTGGATCAACTAGAGAACTCTCAGGAAACTTCCTCTCTTCCCACCAAAAATAATTATATAGTTATCCTTGGGCGATCTTGAATCTTAATTAGTACACTCACGTTCCCTGTGGAAAATCGATACTCTGGAATACTCCCGGGTGAAAGCTACATCGGTATCCGTGCGCTTGCGGATTTTTCTGTTTGCGTTTAAAATACCCAACAGCGGCCAGATTCATCAAGGAGGTATTCCATCCCGAGTGGTTAGCTAACCCTGTACTAGTCAAGAAGAAAAATGGGAAGTGGAGGATGTGTGTAGATTATACAAGTTTAAATAAAGCATGTCCTAAGCATCCCTTTCCACTACCTCATATCGATCAGATAGTTGACTCTACTGCGGGTTGTGAAACTTTATCTTTTCTTGATGGTTATTCCGGATACCACCAAATCAAGATGAAAGAGTCCGACCAGCTCGCGACTTCTTTCATCAGCCCTTTCGGAATGTTTTGCTATGTAACCATGCCTTTCGGCCTTAAGAACGCACGCACTACATACGAGCGATGTATGCTCTAGGTCTTCGGGGACCTCATAGGCAAAACGGTAGAGGCTTACGTAGACGACATTGTTGTCAAATCCAGGAAGGCAAGCGGCCTTGTGGCCGACCAGGATGAAACATTTCGATGCCTCAGGGTTAAGGGAATCAGACTGAACCCCGAAAAATGCATTTTCGGGGTCCCCTGAGGCATGCTCCTCGGGTTCATTGTGTCTGAGCGAGGGATCGAGGCCAACCCTAAAAAGGTCTCAGCCATCGCAAACATGGGCCCGATCCGTAACCTAAAGGGAGTACAGAGAGTTATGGGATGCCTGGCCTCCCTCAGTCGTTTCATCTCCTGTCTCAGGGAGAAAGGAGTGCCTCTGTATAGGTTACTTAGGAAATCCGAGCACTATTCCTAGACCCCAGAGGCCCAGGAAGCCCTTGACAAGCTCAAGGCTCTGCTCACTAACCCTCCCATCTTGGTACCTCCCGCCGAAGGGGAACCATTGCTCCTCTATGTTGCAGCCACCGATCTGGTGGCCAGTGCAGCTATCGTGGTCGAAAGGAAGGAAGAAGGGCACGCCCTACCGGTCCAAAGACCGGTGTACTTCGTTAGTGAGGTACTATCCGACACAAAGACCCGATACCCCCAAATCCAAAAACTACTCTACGCGGTAGTCTTAGCCCGACGCAAACTCTGCCATTACTTTGAGTCTCATCCAGTCTCGGTAGTATCATCTTTCCCCCTGGGAGAGGTCATTCAAAACCGAGAGGCTAATGGCAGAGTTGCCAAGTGGGCTATAGAGCTTATGGTTGACGGGATCACCTATGAGCCTCGGAAAGCTATAAAATCCCAAGTTTTAGCTGATTTCGTAGCTGAATGGACGGGAACCCAACTCCCTCCACCCCAGATCCAGCACGAGTGCTGGACCTTGTACTTCGACGGGTCCCTGATGAAAACCCCTTGTTTTCATCTCACCCCTCGGGGTAAGGATGTGATATGCAATCCGACTCCACTTCCCCGCCTCAAACAACGCGGCGGAGTATGAGGCCCTTGTGAACGGTCTCCATATCGCGATCGAGCTTGGGATCAAGCGGCTCGACGTCCGAGGTGACTCTAGACTCATCATCGACCAAGTCATGAAAGAGTCCAGCTGCCACGACCCCAAGATGGACGCATACTGCAAAGCAGTACGACGCCTGGAGGAAAAGTTCGACGGCCTCGAGCTTAACCACGTGTTAAGAAAATACAATGAAGTCGCCGACGCGCTTGCCAAAATGGCATCCGAGCGGGCCTAATCCCCCCGGATGTCTTCGTCAGCGACCAATACAAACCTTCCATCAACTGCAAAGACGACGAGGGCTCGGATCCGTCCCCATGCGGCTCAGGCCTCGATCCCGAGGCCTCCGCGGCTCATGAGCCGGAGGCCATGGACATTGAGCCTGAGCCCCCTGCACCAGACGACTTGCCAGATTGGCGCTATCCCTTGCTGCAACGCCTCGTCAACGGCACTTTGCCCTCAGACCAGGCTGAGGCATGACGTGTGGCTCGTCGCGCCAAGACTTTTCTCCTTCTCGACGGAGAGATGTACAAGCGCAGCCCCTCGGGCATTCTTATGCGCTGCATCCCCCGTCAGGAGGGAATCAAGCTCCTGGACGACATACACTCGGGGGCTTGTGGCCACCACGCCTCGGACGCTAGTAGGAAACGCCTTCCGACAAGGCTTCTACTAGCCCATGCCGTGGCCGATGCCACGGAGATCGTGCGGACCTGTGAGAGATGCCAGTTCTACGCTCGGCAGATTCATCTCCCCGCTCAGGCTCTGTAGACGATCCCCATCACCTGGCCCTTTCCTGTCTGGGGCCTCGACCTCGTCGGGCCTCTACAAAAGGTGCCCGTGGGCTTCACCCACTTGCTTGTCGCGATCGACAAGTTCTCCAAGTGGATTGAGGTCCGACCCATCACAAGGATCAAGGCCGAACAAGCGGTGCTGTTTTTTATGGATATCATCCACCGATTTGGAGTGCCCAACTCCATAATCACTGACAACGGCACGCAGTTCACCGGGCGGAAATTTCTAGAGTTCTGCGACAGGCACCACATACGTGTGGACTGGGCAGCAGTCGCTCACCCAAAGACCAATAGTCAGGTGGAACGTGCCAATGGCATGATCCTCCAGGGTCTGAAGCCTAGAATCTTTAACCGGTTGGACAAGTTCAGAAAAAGGTGGCTCAAGGAGTTACCGGCTGTGATCTGGAGTCTAAGGACTTCCCGAAGCTGAGCCACAGGCTTCACCCCGTTCTTCATGGTCTATGGGTCGGAAGTTGTCCTCCCCACGGATCTAGAGTACGGGTCTCCAAGGGTACAAGCCTACGACGAAAACAGTTGCAAGACGTTCCAAGAAGATGCGCTGGACCTGCTGGATGAAGCCAGAGATGTAGCCCTCCTACACTCCGCCAAGTACCAGCAGGCCCTCCGCCGATACCACGCGCGACGAGTCCGAGGCTGAGCCTTTCAAGTCGGCGACTTGGTACTAAGGCTCAGACAGAGCAACAAGGGTAGTCACAAGTTCACGCCCCCGTGGGAAGGACCCTTCGTCATCACCGAAGTCCTCCGACCCGGCACTTACAAGCTCGCCAATGAGGCAGGTGTTGACGGTCCTTAATGCTCACATTTAACTATCAACTAATCATGAAAAAGGATCTAAATGGAACCAACACCTAGACTTAGGGTTTTATCTGGCATAATTCCACGAGTTTTGGTGTTTTTCTAATTGCAGGGGGTTATCAAGAAATACGGAAGAAAGGCCCACACGTCGGGTTTACATAGAGATATTAATGTGCCGCGCAATTTTCTACCATCTAGAAGACTCCAGAAGCCACGGGAAGGAAGTGGAGGCCGAACGGGGCTAGGCACTGGGCGCCCGCCCTCACATAGAGTCCAATCAGGACTCTCTTTCGGGATATTGCTCCACCGACCTAAAGGATCAAGGATAACCATTCAATCAATGTCAGTTTGATCCAACGGCCCATATTCACTTGAAGGGACTATAAAACCAGACCCCCTGGCCCCTGGAGATCATACCTCTTCTACAGAATCAAAGTTAGGGTTTCAATTCTTCATCCAAGTAGAGAGGATCCCTCTAGTTCTAGTTCTAGTTCCTCTAGTTCTAGTTCTAGTTAGTTCTAGTTGTAATCTAGAAAATAGGGAGAGAGAAGAGGAGAGCGGAGGAGGAGGAGCCGAATCTGTCGGATCTTCCTCAACATTGTTCTTTTGCAGCAACTGGTTCGTTCTTCATCGTTCTCCAGGTTGTTCAAATCATAATTCCTGAGTTCTTTAATTACTTTTATTTACATTCAAGTTATTTATTGGATTCCCGCTTGCATCAAGTGCTCTAATCTTTGCAACATTAGAGTAGTAATTAATAGATTAGACGTGGTGTTTAGTCTTGCAATTACCTGAAATCGCACCCAATCTTGCAGATTGTTGTGGTAGCCCTAGGGTAGTGACAGCCCTAACGGTCGACATATTCCACCTCGTTCGGATCGGTGTTTGTAGGACCGTAGTCAGACCTTCCTAGCCCCCTTCTCATCTCTTTCTATGGTTAGTGTCCTAATGTCTCGAAATAAATAATCTTTGAAGTAATTCTTGATTCTTAGATCAACTAGAGAACTCTCAGGAAACTTCCTCTCTTCCCACCAAAAATAATTATATAGTTATCCTTGGGCGATCTTGAATCTTAATTAGTACACTCATGTTCCCTGTGGAAAATCGATACTCTGGAATACTCCCGGGTGAAAGCTACATCGGTATCCGTGCGCTTGTGGATTTTTCTGTTTGCGTTTAAAATACCCAACAAGCTTTCTAGCGCCGTTGTCGGGGAACGGTAGCTGTGCTAGTTTCGAACCAAGTCGTCCGTGTATCCTTTTTCTTTTCCTTTTTTACCACACTCACCTTATCATTTTCACCATACCACATGAATTTCACTCTAAGCATTAATAAGCATGGAATTTATTTCATAGCCACTTCATTTACTCCATGCTCATATGCAACATCTTCCCAATCCATTGGTTTTTCGAACATCACCACATTTGAGATCTCCAACCCCCTCATCCTTTCTATTTATAAAAACTTTAAAAGGGCAGTTGTCGATGCATATGTCTATATTAAATATTGTAGATCTCGTTGAGTTGATCTTGATATAGGTCAGCGTTGGAGGGGAAACCACTTCGCCGACATAAATTGATGGTTTCCCAAAGGACAAGCTTAGTGTCCTAAAACAAGCTGATAATATCTTGTGCTTGACATACCTTGTGCTTGACATAAATTGATCTTTTAATTATTTGCAACATTACCTTGTGTGTTGAGCATATAAGGATAATTGTAAAAAATTTCCTTCGGGTATTCTTGTCACTAACCTTTCCAGGATTCGAGCAAGAAGATTGGATGAATGACAAGCGCAAGGTATGTCCAACCAATCATCATACAATATTGAATTAAATTCATCCAAACTTGAATTTTGCAAAATTCAAGCTTGGGGGAGTACTTTACATAAAAACATTCTTTGCCATGTTGCTATGTTGGTTGTCCCTACCTTTGAGACATGCTCAATTTGTTAAATACTAATCACACTACTTTATATCCACTTGAGTAGAACTCTATAAATGCTCTCATGCTACCTTTATTTGCTTTAGTATATGTCTAGGTTTGGAGTAGTTTCATTTATCTCTTAATTAAGCATGGTGCTTAGTTAGGAATGATGATCTTACTTCCAAGGGATTTTAAATTAAGCATGATGCTTAGGTTAAAATGCCCTCCTAAATCAAATTAGACATAGTGTCTAGGTTGATCTTTGAGCCGATAGTATGCTATAGTAGATATTGGAAATTTTGTTGGACTAACCCCTGCAGGAAAACTTTCAATATCGACCTGGGAAGTCCTGAGATAAACTCACATTGGAGATAAAGAGAGAGACACATGAAGGTTAACAATTTACACAAGGAAGGCATAGCTCACAAGAGATGATCCATGGAGGGTGCCACAAACATGATGCATAACCGCTAAGAAAGGAAAGCTTCCACAAGGTGATACTGTACCATCACTCTTCAAGTAAGGTAACATCTTAAGGTACTTGACTATCACTTCTATAAGTTTCTTCTTGGTTCTGGCGTTCACATGAATAAAAGAGACAAACATGTATGATTTATAACTCCAAATTAACCAACCCAACGGATTCAACATGTTTAGTCCTTCCACCTTTATGATCCCACACTACTAATCATATGAGCTAAAGTGTTGCACACTCAGTCTTTGGAAGATATATATAAGAAAAGAGAAAACACATAAGTATAGATAGATTATCTTTCCATTAGGTTGAGCAATCTGATCTAACAAATGTTTTAAATGCTACACTCATGATCTTAATATCCATCAACTTAGTCTTGCTCACTATGCTTAAGGTTCGAGAAGAACAAATACACTTTTGCTTTTGTTGGTGTTTTCCACCAACAGGGCCCATGCACTTGATCTCTGCCTTGTCTCTATGAGCAGGTACACTTCGAGCAAAATATGAAGGACTTTTACAACTCCCAGACTCCACCAAGTGAAGAACCTAGATCTACGAGCACAAACACACTGGAGATACTAGACACTCAGGCAATCACTGCCCTCGATACTCTGGAATACTCCCGGGTGAAAGCTACATCAGTATCCGTACGCTTGCGGATTTTTCTGTTTGCGTTTAAAATACCCAACAAGCTTTCTGGGAGGTCTTCAAGAACGCGTGGAACATAGAACAGCTACGTCACTTCTACCCTTAGAATTTTGTAAAGATATTCAGTTGTTCATCACCTCAAAAGAATATATGAAAGTTCAAATCATATGGTTGTTTCTTTTTAGAGAGTAAGCCTTGGATCTGCCTTGCAGAGTCCGAGCCTCCCTCGGGGGCTACACGGGGGGAACCCCCTGTGGCAACTCCGAATCTTTTTTCTTTTTTCACACAAGTCAAAGCACCCCAACCCAAGGTCTTTCTTTCGTTTCCTAAAAAGAATTTAAGAAGCCGCAGATCCATCCCCCAAATCTTAAAAAGGCGTGAGCCCAAGGAAAGATCCGCGCCCATGGGCAAGGACGACCTCCACTCACCCCCTAGGATCGGGGGACAGATCCGGACTTCTAAAATTACTAAGGAAGAAAAAAGGACTTAGGCTCGGGACGCTCTGACTAACGCAAACCCTAAGAGGCTCACCCGACCCCACGCTGCCGAGATCGGGTCGGAACAGGGAAAAAGAGATAACCAAAGACAAAGGAAATTTTAAAGGAAACAATCATTCATATTCAACATCAATGTTTTATACAGAAAACAAGGCCCACTGGCCTTTGATGTTCACAAAAAGAAAAAACTAAATAAAGGGTCCTACTGCCCTAGTCAAGTCCTTGCGCGCCGAGGGGGGGAAGCTCCACTTCGGCGTCAAAAAAGGTGGCCAAGGCATCCCCTGGAGCATCGCCAAGCTTCTGCAGCTCCTCCTAGGCCTCCGCCTCGTCATCAGGAAGGACATAGCCCTCACTAACCGCCGGCAAATCGATGCCGACGTAGTGAGAGCTCACCACCGCCAGGGCCTTCTTCACCTCGGCGTGGAGTGCCTCCCTCATCCTCTCCCTGGCCCGGGAGTGTAGAGCCTCGACACGGCTCCGCAGCGATGACCCCGATGCACCCGCCGACACCCTGAGCCCCTCGCACGCTGAGGCGACCACGACCTCCAGAGCCGAGCGGTCTGCAACCTCGGCATCAAGGGACTTTTGCAGGGCGTTGGCGGTAGAGGCTGCTTCAGCCACCTTCTTCTCCAGCTCTGTTGAAAAACAGGACGAGAACACAAAAATCAAGAAAACCAATCCAAATACAAAAGAGCCAAGGTAAAAGATTCAGTTCTTACCCTCGGCTCGGTTCTCATTCTCCGCCGAGCTCCGCTGCCAACGGACCACCTCGCCCTGAGCCGCAGAGAGGTCGGCCTGGGTTTGGTTCAGGGCAAGGTCCTTCTCGGCGAGCAGAGCTTCTAGCCAAGCGACCTCGCCCTTATACCTCTCAACGGCGGCCCTCTGCTCTTGGGATTCTAGGGTGAGGTCGCAAACCCTTTTTTCTAAGGGAGCAACACTCTCCCGGGCCTCCCGAGCCTCAGTCGCGAGGGCCGAGCACTTCTGTCGAAGCTCGGCAGAGACCTCGCATTCTTTTGCGAGTTCACCCTCGGACGCCTCCCGCGCAGCCTTCTCATCATCGTAAGCCGCCCAGGCGTCCCGCTCCCCGTGGAGGAACGTCGACTTCTCCAAGGAAGCGGCTTGGAGCACCTACCAGTTCAAGTATTATACAAAGAACTAGCCAAAAGACGCAAAACACATTACCAAAAAGGGGGACAGAGATCATACCTGGGCGAGCTTGAACATGTCGCGGCTCACAAGCTCGGACACTCGGTTGAGCACCTCAACGCTGGCGCGGCCGCATTCCTCAAGGCCCCGCCAGAGATAGGCCTCTGACGGGTCATCCAGCACGAACCTGGCCCTCCCCTCCGGGTTGTCAGGGTTGGGCCAGACCACGGGACTATGGCCCCAGGCCATTCTACCTCCCACCTCCCTTGCAGGGGCCTCGGATCGGGCCGGACCCTTCCCATGGGGCCTCCCAGGGGGCACCATGCTGAGCGCCACTTCAGCTCGGCCCTCCTCGACCCGATGGTCATGGCCCCCTTGGCTATCATTCCCCGAAGGGGGAATAGCCCCGATGGCCAGGACCGTCTCTTCTGGCTCTTGGGGCCTCGGCATCCCCACATCCTTCGCCGGGGGATCTGGCGTCCTCCCCCCATCTCCTGCCCCCCTTCTTCCTGGTTGAAAGGTCCTAATATGGCTAGAGGGGGGGTGAATAGCCTATTTAAAAATTCTACAAAAACACTAGAGCAAGAGGTTAGTATATAACAAAGCGAAGCTTTTTGCTCTAGCTCTAAAGGGGTGTTTGCAAGCCACCTACCCAACAATTCTAGTTGCTATGATCACTATGCACACAAGAGCTAAGTCTCTACTTACACTAGAGAGCTACCTAAAGTTTCTATACAAGAAGTAAGCTACTCTAGTTTGCAAGAAAGTAAGAGAGAGTGTTTAAACTTTATACCACCGAGTAGAGGGGATGAACCAATCACAATATTATGAAGTCCAATCACCGGGAGAAATCCAATCAACAAACACAATGGGACACAAGATTTTTCTCCCGAGGTTCACGTGCTTTCCGGCACGCTACGTCCCCGTTGTGTCGACCAACACTTGGTGGTTCGGTGGCTAAGAGGTGTAGCACGAACCTCGTCCTCACTAGGACACCACAAGAACCTACCCACAAGTGAGGTAGCTCAATGACACGAGCAATCCACTAGAGTTACCTTTCGGCTCTCCGCCGGGGAAGGTACAAGACCCCTCACAATCACCGGGAGATGGCCACGAACAATCACCAACTCGTGCCAAAGCTCCTCCGCTGCTCCAAGCCGTCTAGGTGGCGGCAACCACCAAGAGTAACAAGAAAACCGCAGCTAGAACGATCCCCAAGTGCCACTAGATGCAATCACTCAAGCAAATGCACTTGGAATCACTCCCAATCTCACAAAGATGTATAATCTATGAAGGAGATGAGTGGGAGGTGTTTGCTTAGGCTCACAAGGATGTCAAGTATGTTAGAATGCCAAGGGTGTGTGCCCTAAGCCGGTCAACAACTATTTATACACCCCTCAAACAAATAGAGTCGTTGGCTCTCTCACTAGGTCTAACTCGGGGTCACCGGACGCTCCTAAAGGGGCACCGGACGCTCAACACCAGCGTCCGGTGCTCCTAAGTCAGCCACGTGTCACCTTTCGAAACGCTCGTGTCAGAGTCTAACGGTCACCTGCTGTGCACCGGACGCTGAGCAGGTGGGCACCGGACGCGTCCGGTGCACACCGGACTCATGCGCAGACAGCTCCGCAAACTCGCACGGTCACCGGACGCAAGCCACCGGACGCACCCTGAGCATCCGGTGCTCACCGGACTCATGCGCAGAGAGGGTTGCAAAACGCCCTCACACCGGACGCGCACCACCGGACGCTCAAGCCAGCGTCCGGTGCGTATCGTCCGGTGCCTTACCCTAACTGGGCCAGGCACTGTCTGCACCGGACGCTCAGACGCAGCGTCCGGTGCTCCAGAAGCCAGCGTCCGGTGAGTGTTTTCTCAGCGAGAAACACTCCCGCGACTACTCCAAATTTCCCTCCGGCGCAGTAGAAAATATGCACTTCATTTTCTCGAAAAGCACCGAATCCCGCCTCGCAAGCTCGGTGGGAGGGAGAGAGGAACCCATCCTCTCTCTACCCTTCAAACTCCACCTCCTTCTCAAAGTGTGCCAACACCACAACGTGTGTACCAACAAGTGCACGTGTGTTAGCATTTTCACAAACATTTTCTTTGAAGGAGTTAAGTTAGCTCACTAGGTTCTAAATGCATGCACATGAACAATGACACCTAGTGGCACTTGATAATCGCTTAGCCAAAGAATTCCCCTCTTTATAGTACGGCTATCTATCCTAAATGTGATCACACCCTCTATGGTGTCTTGATCACCAAAACCAAAACCCTAAGCAATACCTTTGCCTTGATCTCCATAGGGTTTTGTTTTTCTCTTTCTTCTTTTCCAAGTTGAGCAATTGATCATCTTGTGGTCATCACCATCATCACCATGATCATTACTTGTGTTGACACCGTTTTTGGGCACGTGTCTAGGATGGCAGGATAAGGTGGCAGTACGATGTTTACAAAGCGGGTTGCCGATGAGGATGGTTGCCGATGAGGGAGAAGTTGAATGTGACAAGCAGTAATATGGTGCCGATGGCTAGATAAGAAAGTCTGCCGATGACTTTGGCAAAGGATCTGCCGATGATGCAAAGGAGGAGTCTGGAAGCTGCCGGTCGTTATGTGGAGGAGTTTCGGTTTGTTACGAGGGATAGTTTTGTTATTTCCTTAATTATTTGCATCGTTTTGTATACGGATTCCGTGTAATTTGGAATTCGAATTCTAATCGTGTCTGGTTGTAGCTCTTTGAGCAGGGTATAAATATAGACCCTAGGGCCTTGTAAGAATCAATCAAGAAATCAAACACACGTTTTTACTCATATTCCAGTATTTACTTTTCGACGACTTCGTCATACTTTTTCCTTTTGTTACGAGTTCTTAGGAATTCGTCGACTTAAGCTCGGCGAGTTCTCAAGTTCCGCGTGAGTACCTCTTAGCCGTGACATCTGGGCGCATCGCTGTTGTCAGGACTAAAGTATTCGAGTTATCACCTTTGCCGATAGCAAGGTCAAATCGGCTGGCACGCCTTAACGTTTGAATCGGGTATTAGCCCTTTGTGTTTGCAGACCAGTTTTGCATCAACACATCTTTTGGCACGCCCAGTGGGACCGGATTCAAGATCAAGATCAACATGTCGATCTCTGACCTCGATCAAGAGAACGTCATCCCCGTGACGGAGGCCAACCTCAAGGATGAGCAGAAGCAAGCTATTGCCCAAGCCATGGAAGAGTTCAAGCAGCAATGCCTGAGGTCTTTCAGCATAAACAGGAGCGGCGAAGTGGTCCAGAAAGATGCACTGCCGGCACCACGGCAGGTTACCTTTGACGCCAATCCTGGCAAGCTTCAAGATATGGTTGACAATGCCATCAATCGAGCGTTGATTAACCAAGCTGGTGTACTGTCTAATACGGTTTTCAATGCCGTGGCAAGAACTTTCAAGGAAGGACAAATCCCACCAGATTATGTGGGCCCCTCCCATCATCAGCCAACGGCACCAGAGGTCACGGCTCCATCGGCTGCCTTGACGAATGCAAGTGCACAGTCTGCCGTCCCTCCAAGTACATTGGGGACTACTGGTGCACTATCTATGCCGATGTCAACCAACCCACAAATTTCAGTTGGGCAGCATAAACTGACAACAGATATGTTAGCATCGGCAATGTCAGGGTTGACTCTTCCTCCCAACTGGTGGGGTTATGGTATGCCTCCAGAGTTGACGCCGGGAACATCACAAATAACTGACATGAGGGGCAAAACTCCTATGACATCGGCACCTCCCAATGCGCCGGTGAACCAGAGTCCTCGGTATACCACAACTACTACTGCAAGGCCTCACACTGGAAATCCTCAAGATTCAATGTTCCAGATGCCCAACGCATCGGCAGAGTCAATGCTGATGCAACAGAGGCCTATGGCCCAGTCGGGGTATGTCAATTCAACGACGGTACCCAATTACCAATCATCGGCAGCACCTATGCCGATGAACGCTAATAATGGATGGCTTGGACAGCAAGCCTTTCCACAATCACCCCAGCAGAGTTACCAGACTACAGGGTTCCAGCAAGGGCAGGTCTATCCCGGGTTCCAAGGACAGGGGATTCCCAACCAGCCAATGAATTTTGGACAGCAACTCGGAGGACAGCCAATCGGTGGACAGCAGTTTGGTGGTCCGCAGATTGGAGGACAGGTGATCAATACAATGTTCCGTGTAGATCACGTCCCGAACAGACACGTGGAGGTTCGCCACCAAGTGCCAGATCCGCAGCCGCCTCATCGGCAAGATGCCGATGCATATTGGGCCGATAAGATTGCTGAAGTAATGAGGGAACAATTTGGGATAAAACCCAAAGTCAACACTTATTCTTATCGGACACCGTATCCTCCCGCGTATGATTTGATCCCGCTTCCACATCGGTACAAGGTACCGGATTTTACAAAGTTTTCCGGACAGGACAACACGTCAACCATGGAGCATGTCAACAGGTTCATTATTCAATGTGGAGAGGCTGGTAACAGGGACGAATTGAGGGTTCGTCTATTTTCGTCATCATTGTCTGGATCGGCCTTTACTTGGTTCATATCATTACCTCCCGACTCAGTAATTACTTGGGTCGATCTAGAGAAGCAATTCAACAAATACTTCTTCTCGGGGGTTCATGAGAAGAAGATCACCGACTTGGTCAAGTTGAGGCAACGTAATGATGAGTCGGTTGAGGGATTTGTGCAGAGGATACGAGAGGTCAAGAATAAATGCTATAGCCTGGTTCTGGATGATCGGCAGCTAGCCGATTTGGCTTTCCAGGGTCTGTTGCCACATATCAGGGATAAGTATGCCTCTCAGGAGTTCGAAAGTTTAAGTCATTTGGTGCAGAGGAGTTCTGATCAAGACATCAAGCCTTTCGAGCCTAAGAGGGCATGGAATAAGAAAGTGTCATTTGTTGATGAAGCAACAAGCTCAGATTCTGATGAAGAACCAGTAATCGGTTTGGCAGAGTGGGTAAAAAACAAGAAGCCGATGTCTTGTCCTTTTGGGCAGAAGGAACCAGAGAAGTTTGCTTTTGACACCGCTAAGGCTGATAGGATATTTGACTTTCTACTTCAGGAAGGTCAGATCAAACTGTCACCTAACCATGTGATCCCATCGGCAGAAGAGTTGAAGAGGATGAGATATTGCAAGTGGCATAATGCAACTTCCCATGACACCAACGAGTGCAAAGTATTCAGACAGCAGCTGCAATCGGCTATAGAGTCAGGGAGGATCAAGTTTGACAATTCCAAAGCCCAGAAGCCGATGAAGATAGACCAACATCCTTTCCCAACAAACATGTTGGATGCTAAGGGGAAGGCTAAGGTCTTAACATCGGAGACAGCTGAGAAGAGTGCATCGGTAGATCCTCAGCATCAAGTTACCACTGCCGATGCAAGAAGTAAGGGCTTGGTCCAGGAAGGAACTAGCTCAGGAAGGCTTCCTCGATCTGGTATCGTCATAACTCATAGAAGGCCTCGAGAAAAATGGCAACAACGGGAAGATCGGTATCGGCGCCAGCAGGAAGATTATCGACGGGAAGAAGAAAGACGCCGACAGGAGTGGAATCGGCATAGGGATCATTGGAATTGTCCATTCTTCATCCATTGTTGGGAGGAAAATATCAAGCTTCCTACTGTCAGAGACTGCCCTGAGTGCAACGGTTATGATCGGTACGACAGGATCGATCGGCATTATCATGATGATGAACGGCGATTTAATGGGCCGATCAGAGGAAGGGTGTCAGTTCATGACCGGCTGGGGGGCAGATTTAGTGGGCACAACAGACTTAGTGACCGTGTCCAGTATTTTCCCAGGAACCAAGAGGAGCTCGAGGGAATGGCTGATGCACGGGTTCCCGATGAATTCATATTTTGCAGGGATGCTAACACGCATCGTATGGAGTCAAGGGAGAACCGACGCCCGACGGCAAGGCAAAGGCCACTTCCTCCATGGTGCCCTCGAGGATTAACCAAGACACAAAAAAGGAGATTGCAACGTGAAAGGCAAGAAGAGCTAAACAAGGGAGAGAACTCTGGAAGTCGGCAGCCGTCAGACACTAAGAGGGAAGGTCCATCGGCAGGCGTCAACATGGTCTTCATGTTGCCGATGGAGTTTCTTGCACCAGCCAGTGATGATGAGTTGGAATTTTCTGATCAGATAGCTCAGTTGGCTCTGGATCCGATGACGGCTATCTTTGAGAAACCTGCTGATGACGAGAGGCAGCATCATAAAGCTCTGTTCCTTAAAGGAAGGGTTGATGGGCAGCCAATGACCAAGAACCTAGTTGATGGTGGAGCTGCTATTAATATTATGCCGTATGCAGTATATCGGAAGCTTGGGAAAGGAGATCAAGATTTGACCAAGACCGATATGATGCTCAAAGACTTTGAAGGAAACGTGTCTCCAGTCAAGGGGGCGATATGTGTAGAGTTGACCATCGGCAGCAAAACCTTGCCGACAACCTTTTTCGTGATCAGCGGAAAAGGTGCCTACAACTTATTATTGGGAAGAGATTGGATTCATGCCAATTGTTGTGTCCCATCTACAATGCATCAGTGCTTAGTTCAGTGGGTAGGTGACAAGATTGAGATTGTCCCAGGAGATTCTTCTTATGTTATTGCATCGGCAGAAGCGGATACTTACGAAAGGACCAGGTGCATTTCAGGAGAAGTTTGGGAGAAAGATTTTCTCAAAGTTGCCGATTATGAGATTCCACCGATCCAAGCAGTCGGTTCTGACGACGGTTTTTAATGGATAGATTCGCCGATGATGGAAAATTAGGCCAGGGATTCACATCGGCCGATGATTTGGTAGAAGTAGATATAGGTAGTGGTGATAAGCCTAGGCCTACTTTTATTAGTGCTAAATTAGATCCTGAGAGTAAGCGACAATTGACTAGTTTGTTAAAGGAATATAAAGATTGTTTTGCTTGGGATTATACAGAGATGCCTGGTTTAGACCGATCAATTGTTGAACATCGGTTACCCATCAAGTCTGGATTTCGGCCACATCAGCAACCAGCCCGCCGATGTAATCCTAACATTCTACCTGATATTAAGGCCGAAGTCACTAAACTTATTGAAGCTAAGTTTATTCGGCAGTGTCGGTATGCCGAATGGATTTCCAATGTTGTTCCGGTTTACAAGAAGAACGGGAAGCTTCGGGTGTGCATTGATTTCAGGAATCTCAATAAAGCTACGCCGATGGATGGATACCCAATGCCTGTCGCCGATCTACTGGTTGATGCTGCAGCTGGTCATCGGGTCATCAGCTTCATGGATGGTAATGCAGGTTACAATCAAATATTCATGGCAGAGGAGGATATTCCAAAAACCGCATTCAGGTGTCCTGGTCATGTTGGGCTATTTGAATGGATAGTCATGACTTTTGGGTTGAAGAATGCTGGTGCCACTTATCAAAGGGCTATGAATTTTATATTTCATGAGTTCATCGGCAAGCTCGTAGAGATTTATATTGATGATGTGGTGGTTAAGTCTGGAGATTTCTCAAAGCATCTTGCCGATTTACAAAAAGTGTTAGAGTGCACAAGGAAGCATGGATTGAAGATGAATCCCAACAAGTGTGCGTTTGGTGTATCGGCAGGGCAGTTTCTTGGTTTCATGGTACATCAGAGGGGTATTGAAATTAGTCGAAGATCTATTGATGCCATCAATAAAATAGTGGCCCCTACCAACAAAACCGAGCTCCAATCCTTGATCGGCAAGGTAAATTCTATCAGGAGATTTATATCGAATTTGTCTGGTAGGATTCGTGCTTTCAGTCCTCTTCTTAAATTGAAAGCCGATCAAGAGTTTATTTGGGGAGAAGAACAGCAGTTGGCTCTGGATGAAATCAAGAAGTATCTAGTAAATCCTCCAGTTCTAGTTCCACCTCAACAAGGGAAGCCCTTCAGATTGTATTCATCTACCGATGGATCCGTTATCGGTTCAGCTTTAGTTCAAGAATTTGAAGGGAAAGAAAGGGTAATTTATTATTTGAGTAGGAGGTTGATTGATGCTGAAACCAGGTATTCGGCCATTGAGAAACTATGCTTATGCTTATATTTTTCATGTATCAAGCTGAGACATTACCTGTTATCGGCCGAACGCACTGTCGTTTGCAAAGATGACGTGGTCCGATACATGCTATCTATGCCGATTATGAGTGGTACGATCGGTAAATGGATTTTAGCGCTGTCGGAGTTCGATTTGCGTTACGAATCGGCTAAGGCAGTCAAAGGGCAGATTATGGCCGATTTTGTGACTCAGCATTGCGGTCTAGTGGAAACCTTGGAAATTGTACCCTGGACGCTCTTCTTTGATGGATCTACTTGTGACCGGGGGGCAGGAATCGACATTGTATTAGTTTCCCCTAAGGGGAGGAAGTATGAGTTTTCCTTGCCGATTGTTGCCACATCGACAAATAATCAGGCTGAGTATCAAGCTCTGATCAAGGGATTGGAGTTGCTGAGAGAAGTTCGTGCTGATGCTGTTGAAATATTCGGGGATTCTATGTTGGTTATAAATCAATTGGCCGGAAGCTATGAATGCCGAAGTGAAGTTCTCATAACGTATTTCGAGAGAAGCATGCAACTGTTAAAGGAATTCAAGGATTTCCGATTGGAGCATGTTCCCCGATTGCATAATGAAGACGCTAATCGGTTAGCTCAGCATGCCTCGGGATATCAGCCAATGATTAATGCGACATCGGTAGTCGGTGCCGATGATTGGAGGAAAGAAATTATTGATTATCTAAAAGATCCATCCAAAAAAGTTGAAAGACGGGTTCGATTTCAAGCAACCAAGTATGTGCTCCTTGAAAATGAATTGTATTATCGAACTATCGACGGAATTCTTCTCCGATGCTTGGGTAATGATGAAGCTAGAAGTTTGATGGGGGAAATCCATGAGGGAGTGTGTGGAGCGCATCAGTCAGCTTTTAAGATGAAGTGGATGATTCGAAGGAGTGGATATTTTTGGCCAACCATACTTGAAGATTGTTTTAAATATTTCAAGGGATGTCAAGGTTGTCAAAAGTTTGGTAATATCCAGAGAGCACCCGCATCGGCTATGAATCCTATAATAAAGCCTTGGCCGTTCCGGGGATGGGCCATCGATCTGATCGGCCAGATTTATCCACCATCTAGCAAAGGGCATAAGTTCATTCTAGTTGCCACTGACTATTTCACTAAGTGGGTTGAAGCTATTCCTTTGAAGAAAGTCACATCGGCCAATATGATTGATTTTGTGAAGGAGCATATTATTTACCGATTTGGGATTCCCCAAACGATTACTACCGATCAGGGCACCATGTTCACATCGGGGGAGTTCGATGAATTCGCAATCGGTATGGGAATTAAAGTGTTGAATTCTTCTCCTTATTATGCTCAAGCCAATGGGCAGGCCGAAGCGTCTAACAAAGGAATTATCAAGCTTATTAAACGGAAGATTGAAGAAAATCCTAAGCGGTGGCATACATTATTAAATGAAGCATTGTGGTCTTATCGGATGGCTTGTCATGGATCGACCAAGGTATCACCCTATCAATTGGTGTATGGACATGATGCAGTGTTGCCTTGGGAAATTAAGGCTGGATCTAGGCGATTATCTTTTCAAGATCAATTAACTTCCGATGGTTATGCCACTTTGATGACCGATGAATTGGACGATCTAGCAGGGCATCGGTTAAAAGCTTTAATGAGTATAGAAGAGAATAAGAAAAGAGTTGCTAGATGGTATGATAAGAAGGTGAAGGCTAAAGAGTTTGCCGATGGGGATTTGGTATGGAAATTAATTTTACCAGTTGGGACCAAAAGCTCGAAGTTTGGAAAGTGGTCTCCTAATTGGGAGGGTCCTTATCGGATAAGTCGATCGTCTCCTGGTAATGCCTACATTCTAGAAACCCTTGAAGGAATTGAATTTCCCAGAGCATTAAACGGCAAATATTTAAAGAAGTACTACCCCAGTATATGGGTCGATGCATAGAAGTTTAGGTGCCGATAACACTCCTATCGGCTGGATCCAAATGCTTGGGGACAAGACTTGGTGTTTCAAAAGTTTTAGGCGCCGATAACAGTCCTATCGGCTAGACTAAAAGCTGAGGAAGCAGGAAAGCGCAGATACAATGCCAATGGAAACTCTATGTGTTAAGCAGCGTCTGGATTGCCGATATAGCGCGCAGCCGAATTTGGTTGGCTGCTTCTATCTCCTTGATGTCGTCATCGGCAGAACCTTCTATCGGCTTCAGCTTCTTCTTCAGTTGGAGTGCTTTGCGACCATGAGCATTTCGCTCGCGCTCAAGAAGCCTGATGGTCTCTGGCAACTGGCTCTCTTCCTGTTGGGCTTGGGACAGAGCGTTCTCTACTTCCTTGAGCTCCGCCAACAGGGATTCTTTTCTTGCCGACAGATCGGATATCTTCTGCTTCAGCGCGTCTCCAGAAGATCTCAGGATGCCGATATTCTTGTGCTTCTCATCGGTCAGAAGCTTCTCTTTCCTCATTTCATCGGAGAGTTGAGTCTGAGCGGCTCTATCGGCAAGACGCCGAGAAGCTCTCTGGTACTGCAGCTGTCGACTCTCCAGATGAGCGGCTTGGAACAGGATTTCTTCAACATCGGCTGGGATTTGGCCTCTGAGAGTTCTGAACAGGGTCTTGGTAGGGTCGGAATCATCAACCAATTGCGCTGTGTCCTGGTGAAGGAGAGCTGACAGTTCTCCCAGCCTGACCCTGATCTCTGCTGATGTGATGCCGACCGTCTGAGAAGAGCTTGCTTCTTCACCTTCTTCTTCAGAGAGATCGATGGCGTAGGAGAACAGGCTATCGGGAGAATCTTGTTCCTGGGAGGGAAAGCAAAATTAGCTCATACTCAGAGGATCGGCAAATAGTGCTGACGGTAAACGGTGACTTACTTGCTTCAAGGCGATCTCTTGTCTTTGACTGAGAAGTGCTGACGGAGATGCAGGCCGATCGGCCAAAGATGCTGATGGAGCTACAGGTTGATCGGCTGAGATTGCTGATGGAACGATATCAACTGAAAGAAGACATAAGGAGTTATGAGACTAAATAAGAATAAGTTCATCGGTAGTGATATTGTTGAAGTATGTTACCTGGAGGAGGAACAACGGTTGTCTGAATCGGGAGAACTGCCGATGGTATAACTGGACCCACCGGGCCAGTTGTTTGTTCACCCATGTCAGCTGATGTATCTGCTGTCTGAGATCCTTCCTGCTGGGGTTCTTCTATCTGTGGTGCTTCCTGCATAGGTGGGGGAGATGGTGCTTGCTGTGGCTGGGCTTCTGGAGAAGAAGGAGAAGACTCCACCGGAATTGGAGATACCGGAGGAGGAGGGGGAGTTGCTACCTTCTGGCGCTTTGTTCCAGTCTTAGCACCCGTGGTGCCCTTTCTCTTTGGTTGGCTAGACTGGGGGGCATCGGCACTCTCACGCCTGGCTTTCGCCGATACGCCGGTTTGCTGCAATAATGAACAAGAATTTATAAGCATAAATATAGCCGATATAAAGATAGTCAGCATAAAGGAAAAGATTTGACAAATTGCCTTGAAAGCCCGCGCCAGAGTGGGAGCAGCTACCGTTGGTGATGTCTGAGCTCTTCTGGTGGTGACTTTCCTGAGGCGTACACCCCAATGCACGATGGAAGCTAGAGTGGGAGCATTGTGGCCGATTGAGGAAATCGGGCCTGATGGGAACAAGTCGATCAGCCTGCCACTCCTACTAACCAATGGAGGGATATTGTCAACCTGCAAAAGGAATACAAGGTATGTGCATGGTTTGCGCCTAATGCACCAAAGTCTAAGAAACCATTTTGGAAGCGCCTTTTGGTACTCCAGGTGAAGAGGCTCAAGTGGAGGCTCGGTTCGGTCTGTTTAGAGATAGTGCTAATCTTGATGCAAGATAGGTGCACGATTTGCATGGAACATACCATATGCTCAAAAATCAATTTGGACGCACCAGATGGAACTCCGAGATGAGTCATATGGAATCTCACTTCGGTCTGTTTAGAGACGGTGTTAGTTTCGGTGCAAGATAGGTGCACGGTTTGCACCTAATGCACCATAGGATAAGAAACCATTTTGGACGCACTCGATGGTACTCCTAGGTCAAGGGGCTCAAGTGAAAACTTGGTTTGGTCTGTTTGGAGATAGTGCTAATCTTGATGCAAGATAGATGCACGGTTTGCATGGAACATACGATATGCTCAAAAATCAATTAGGACGCACCAGATATAACTCCTTGATGACGTGTGTCATGGAATCTTGCATCGGTTCGTTTAGAGACTGCTAGTTTTGGTAGAAGATATGTGTACGGTTTATGCCTAATGCACCATAGGCTAAGAAACCATTTTAGACGCACCCGATGGTACTCGTAGTTGAAGAGGCTCAAGTGGAGGCTTGATTTGGTCTATTTGGATATAGTGCTAATCTTGGTGCAAGATAGTTGCACAGTTTGCATGGAATGTACCGTATGTTAAAAAATCAATTTGGACGCACCCAATGGAACTCCTAGATGACGTGTGTCATATGGAATCTCGCTTCGGTCTGTTTGGAGACAATGTTAGTTTCGATGCAAGATAGGTGCATAGTTTGTGCCTAATGCACCTGTTGGTATTTCTTAGTGATGCAGCCAATTATCCGCAAGCGCACGGAAGTACCGTTGTAGCACTTCACCCGGTGGTATTCAGGGTATCGAGATTTCACAGGGAACGGAGGTGTTTTGAGACTTAAACTAAGTGTACCCTAGGGTAAAGCGAGAGGGATGACTTAGGTAGTGAGGTTCTCCTAATGGTAGAAGTTTTGTGCAAGGCAACGTGCTTTTCTAATCTTACTTCGGGCACCGGAGCGTACCTGGTCTGCCACGTAATACCAGCGTGTAGCTCTACGACGTATCCGGACGTGGGGGAAACTAAGGACAAACAGGGCTGTCACCACCTGCTGCCGACCCCTCAACCATGGGATACGAGGCAAACGAGGGTAACCTCTAATCTAGACACCACGTCTATGTTATTAGCTACTACTCTAGCGTTGCGCAGGTCCTCCCGCCAGCCAGCAAGAGTCCCTCCACTAGAGTATCTACCGAGAGATAGACAACGAACCCGCAAGATTATAAGAACACGATAATGATTACTCAATAACTTCTTAGAACAAAAGAAGAATACAACCTTTTCTTACCCCAATATGGTATTCCAGGTTGTAGAGGTATAGTTCGGGAAGCGGGCAGCACTTCGGCCCTTCCGCCCAGTGCAACTAGGGGAACGGACCGGGTGCTTGCTACTCCTCTTACTCTACACTCTAACTCACACTCCTATTCTATTCCTAACTAGAGGCTAAGGATATGAGTGGAAGCTTCGCATCTCTACTACTACTCTTGTATCTCTCTTTATTCTTGTGGACTTCAAGCTTGAATGGATTGAATGATGATGAATGAGAAGCCCTCTCCCCCTCCTTATATAGGTATGGAAGGTCGGTTTGGGAGGGGGTAAACTGCAAAATGCAGCCGGGAACCGCGCTAGGGCTTCGCATGCACCGCCTCTGCAAAAGGCGGTGGGGAGCTGGGCCAGGCCGGGGTCGGCCGACCCTAGGGGGCGGCCGCCCCCTGGCTGGCTCCGTTGGCCCAAGCCCCAAGTCCAGACGATGCTCCTCGGCCTTCTGAGATTGAATCCAATTGCATTTCAATGCACTTCTGTATTTGAATTAAATGTGCCTTCAATTCTTTGATTTTGGCGGCTCAAACCCTAGTGTCCTGCATATACATGTGTTCACCAAAACTGTGGAATTTGGTTAGCATAAAAAGCCCTATTTCTAATGTTCGGTGATATTTTATAGAGTTTGTATGCATGTTGGCGGTATGAAAATGTATTTTAAGAAACGCCAACAAACTCCCCCACACTTAGCCCTTTGCTCGTCCTCGAGTAAAGCTTATGTTTTTGGGCTGAGATGGTTCCACTTCTCCTGATAATGAACCTGCATACAAACTATTCCAAGCCTCACCTGAACTTATGAGCATTCAGAGTGTCTACCAAAACATCTTGAGTAATTGAAAAATGGAACAGTTAGGATTCAAATCTTCTTACTCAACTTTGCTCAAAACTTGGGTTTTTACCTTTTTGAATAAAAATGTTCTTGCTCTTCAGATGATACTCTCAAATCACTCGAGAATGTTTCTGGTTCCTTACCAAGGTAAAAGTACCTCTTGATTTGTCCTACCTCTATAAGCTGTATTTGGAGTTTTGGGTATGGACCAAGGAGAATGCATACTTACCTTGTATGTATTGTCGAGTCAAATCTCGGATCCAAGAAGAGAAGTGTCACACCCTTAGATCAAGATGTGCAAGTGCGTGGTATATGGTATAAACAACTCCGTTGGTTGATATGATCTCATCAAGTATTTCTAGACATGGCTATCATAACACTTTTATTTTCTTGTGAGCCTTCATGTGCTCATCTTTTTTTTGTATACTTAGGACCTTCATGTGTCCTATATTTTTTTTTCAGGTGGGTATTTTTATACCTCTAATTCTACGGCGGGCACTTGCCCATTTATATATATATATATATATATATATATATATTTGTATAGCCCATGTCTTTATCTAAGATGCACTAGAGAGATCATTCTTTAAAACATGGAGTGTTTGTATGGTGGACATGTAAGGCATGTTTTTGCGCACTCCCAGTGTAGAAGCGGCATATATATGTATCTGGAGTGTACGTGATCTTGATCTTGAGAGCATGATAAATCTCTTAACAAGGGTCAACAAGACTTGACACAACTCAAAACAAATAAGCAGCTATTTGTAGAATTTTTATCAATAGTAATATATTTGGCCTTGGTAGGTAATTATCTATAATTGAAGAGCAGACTTTTTGCAATTTTAATTTTATCAAATAAATCCCCAAGTTCATTGCATAAGTGAGCAAGTTTCAAATCATCCTACTATATCGCAAATCTCAATTACTTAGAAGCAATGGGGTCCTTATAAAAATAAATGGTAGAGTATGCATGTTTAATTTCAAAGGCAGAAAGGAAATGGAGTATTCATTTATTTTTTTATCTTGTTATTTTACTGGCAATATTTTTATCATATAAATCAGATTTAAATTGTCATAGGAGGAATAAAAATAATTCTGAAATTTTTTTCTATGTAAGATTACCTTGATGGCGATTCCTCCCCCACACTTGTTTTTGTACCTGTTCTTTGTTTTTTCTCAAGTAGACAAAAATAATAAAAAAACAAGTGGAGACAAAAATAATTCGAACAAAGGACTTCTTTATTATTCAATATAAGTCGAGACATTGATTACAAAGTAAATGAAGGAAATCTGAATAAAAGAGAAAATAAATTACTCAGCTAAGTAAAATTAAACTAGATGCGGTTTGTGTCTAGAACATGCTCTACACCCGCAGCCCGAGCCACCTTGACAAGCCGGTTGGTTAGATCGAATTGTACAGCGGCTAAGTCGTCCTTAAGCTCTATATATTTCAGACGGGTGTTAGCTAGTTCGCCTTTAAGCTCTTCCACTACACCACGTAGTGACCGCACAGAAGTCCTAAGCGCGGCGATAGTGCGCGCGCTTTCCCGCTTCGACTCATTATCTGAATCGCTAAGAAATCCGTGTGGCTGCCCCCTAAGGATGGGATTTTCGAGCTTCCGTTTTGGGACGCGAGGGGCAGCAGAAGGCACATTAGAGTCACTTGGCAGCCGGTTTGATCGCCCCCCTGTAGTGGGGTTTGCGCGTTACGCAAGGGGGTGGACGATGTGGTCGCGGCTGTCTTAGGCGCGGGCGCAGGTGCGGGTGGCGCGAGCGGCGGCTTACGCATGAGGCCCTTCCCGCATCCTGCACCGGGTTTTCTAATTTCCACCACGGTGTAGGACGGGTCGGAGCGCGCAATGGATCCCGAAGACAAGAACCTAGAGTCTAAACTGCTCGAAGGTGTTACAACATATGGATCTACAGGCGCCTTCTTCTTGTTCGCCGTCGTCGGCGGCGCATCGTCGCGCGCCGTCTTCCTCGGTGCCGCCGTCTTGTGCGCTGCCACCTTCGTGCGAGCCGTGGAACGTAGGCTCGTTCCTTCGCTCGTGATGCTTGGCGGGGGCATGATGGCAAGAGGGTACGTCAGCATCTCTCCTTCTTCCACACCGAACGGCTCTCTTATGTTCGCCTCGGAGAATTGCCCTTCAGCAACGAAGGATCCTCCCGTCTCCACGAA